>NW_026938832.1:0-88091 GCF_032062105.1 Saccostrea cuccullata
TGACTTACACTTTCATTGTAGGAATTGTTTTTATTTTTTTTAATCTTTTTTTTTATTTATTACATTGGTTGTCTATATATTTCTGACAAATAAAAACAGGAACCCAAATTATGCATGTATTTGAACAAGATCATGAATATTTATATAAATATTTTTCTTTATAACACTCTTTCCCTGCTTTCAAAACAAATACACTCTTATGAGGAACATGACATAATACAAAGATAAAGAAGAAAAATAAAGAAATATTTTCATGATTTTCAAAGGAAAAGGTGGCTAATGGAGGATTAAATAAAAATATTTTTTTTCATAGCTTACGGCAAAAATTAGAGCTCACTAGTGACCGATACGATGGTAAAAATGTGTATTATCATCTAACTTTTTTTGCCTTTTCTTGCTATTGTTATTAATGCGGACAGAGGAACTAACAACAAGTAACTCACCTTTGTTGATTGAATACGGTTACGCCAAATGCACGTTTACATTTCACTTCGAACACGTGCTTCAGTTAAATCTATGATCATGTCAATGGAGTGCAAAATAAAAAAAAAATTATGAACAAATTGCAGAGATTAGAAACTATGAAAAGTGTACCGGGCGTTTTAATTTGTTGTTAACTAGACAAAATGTGTTTAATAAAATGTATATATGTAGTTAGTGTCAAGTTCAGAACATCAGCAACTTCAAGGGTAAGGAAAATGATCAGCTTCTTGTAGGCATCTAAATGGACAAAACATTTTTACATAACTAAACTCGTGGTCACGTGTTTTGGCCAGAGAATCCACGTGACATTTGTATTCACAGATAGTACAATAAAAAAATTATCAAGCGTAGAATTCCTGTAGTTTTCCTAGTAAACCATGATGTAATTTTCATTCATCTGATTTGTCAGTTTAAGTCACATTGGTGCCTCATTTCCCTAATCTGACGCCAAAAAATATAATTTCGGTTCCCATGAAAAATCATTTGTCAAAAGAGAAATTTTAATTCATGATAGCAGAAAATTGTATCATAGATAATACTTATAAATTAAATTGGAATGGATTCAAGATCAATTGAAGTACATTTCTAGAGAATGATATTATAGGGTGGCGAAAAGTGAAACACAACATAACTTTTCTGTTTACCATGTCTCCACGTGCTAGTCACTTCCTAGCCACATTTCCGTGAATAATTTACCCTAAAAAAAGAAAAAAAATATTCTACAACAAAACGTACCTTTCTTTGTATTCAATCGGTAACAGTGATAAGCCTGTCTCTAGTTTGCACTGGCTTGTAGATGTTTCGTGTCAGCTTATTTTAGCTATAAAAAAGATTATCAGACGTATATCACTCAGGCCTTCTTTACTGAGAGATCAGTTCAGAGATTGGAAACGTGTAATCTTTCCTGCTTCTGGTTTTTGTAAAGTTTGATCATTTCAAGTTTTCATACTTTATCTGTATTTAAATTACAGACCCTAAACCGTGCTACTACACCACTTGAACGGTACGGTTCGGTACGCTTTGTGCACGGAACGGTACGCTTTGAGAACGGAACGGTTCGTTTTGTGAACGGTACGGTACGCTTTGTGCACGGAACGGTTCGCTTTGTGCACGGAACGGTACGCTTTGTGCACGGAACGGTTCGCTTTGTGCACGGAACGGTACGCTTTGTGGACGGTACGTTTCGTTTCTTGCACGGAACGGTTCGTTTTGTGAACGGTATGCTTTGGGAAACGGTATGCAAATGAAATGGGCGGAGCCTGTTAGCTTTAATTTCTGATTGGCTGCTAAAAATTAATTCATTTTAAATGACTTTTTAAGTACTTAATGCACGTATATAATTACATGTATATTTCCGCTTTTAACAAATTAATTTCTCGGTTTCAATTTAAACATAAATTTACACTACAGCGGTGATGGAGGAAAATAAAAAAAAAAAATTTGAAAGGAAGAAAAAACATCATCCCACCGATGTCTTTGACATTATGTTTAGATATGTATTAATATATATAGAACTCGTAAAGATTTCCGTGCTTATTTTAAAACGGAAAAAAAATAAATGAAATATTTTTTTCACTTTAAAATAAAGTTGTAAGACAATTAAAAGGAATTAATATATATCGGGTATAGGCCTAAATACTTGTTCTATCATATAACATATATACATATGTAACTTATTTTTAATTCATTGATCTATAGAAATAAATATGACTCTTCCTGCTTCATTTTTATTCATATTAATGAGATATGTACATTGCTTTTTTTATTTTTAAAATAATAGATCTACCGTTCAAACGTTTACTTCAGAGGAAAAATATCAGAATAAATACGAAAATCGGCAGCAGAAACATGAAATCAATGCAATCATTTCCGAGCGCTTTCTCTTACAGAAAACATTCTTTTCACAGACAAGTATTTATTTTTCAATTATCCTTTCAGTGTATTAAGTAATTATTTCAATAAGTTTTCTTTACTTTATTAAGTTATTCTATTCTTATAGTCTGTAAAAAAGATGTCGTGAATGAGAGAGAGAGAAGGGGGATAGAGAGAGAGATGCAACCCTTAAATACATTATCTGTAAAAAAAAAAATAAGTTGTATTTTTTCTCATTCTTCGTTTATTTACATCGCTAAAGTCACAGAGTCTGTCTATGATTCTATTTAATCAACCCCTTTACAACTATTGTTCAATGAATAATCCGTTCTCTGTACATGCATGCTGCACGCATGAAATTCTCGTGCATCACCTGTCAATCAAAATGGTATGACGCTATGTGACCCGGAAAGTCTGTTTACGCAAGAAGAATTTCTCCTGTTATTTGAAACATTCTTTTGGTCAGTTCATAGTTCACACCTGTTTAAATAAAATATTTGGTCACAGGCGGCAGGGGGGGGGGGGGTGTGCGCGTGTTTAACACACCTTTCAAATTATTTAGTTCTGACCACATCAAGTATATTTAATCACTCAACTGACATCCAGCAAATTCATCTTCCAGGTTTCACCACAACACTGATTATAAATTTACTTCCTCAATTATTTTTTTCAGACAAAAATAAAGCATGTATCCCTAAATTATAATTTTCTTTTTTTTTTAAAGCACAATTTAAAGTTTCATAAACTTGCATAAGTATCGCCTTCTAGAGTGTGTGTGTGTGTGTGGTGGGGGGGGGGGGGGTAACAAACATAACTCGAATGGCTTGAAAGAGGATTGATATTTTTTTAAATTTCATTTTATTCAGTAAATTATCTTTTTTCAGACACTAATAAGGATGTTTCCAGTAATTTTTTTTTTTACAACAACGTCCGATTTTGCAGACTTCTAAAGAACTTTCGACCAGATAATTCGTATTGCTTTCTACAAGGAGATCGGGATACAGTGTAACAAACCTTATAATATCTTTATTTTTTCGCAAACTTTTTTTTTTCATTTTTCATGAGATGTATTTCAAAATGAAGTAATATTCATACTGCAGTTTGCACATTTTATTCGCAAGAAATTCGGCTGGCGATTTTTGTATTTGCAGCGTGAAAGTTTATCACAGTTTTATAAGTAAGATTATCATCTCTGTCAGTTCAGTAGAAATCTTCACGTTTACCGCATGTAACATTTTAATCCATATTTTACATGATTACAGATTTTCAGTGTAAGTTAAACTGCACAAATGATTCGCCTATAGTTAAAATTAATGTGAGAGTCTAATACGGTTCTTTTTTAAATTTTTACATAAGAATGCATACTTACGACAAAAACGATCTTGTATCCAATAAGATTTAATAATTTAAATGAGTAAAATTAAAATCAAAAGTAGAGACAACCAGGGAATAAATTCATGAAAGCGTGTTCTTTCTTAGTGGTATTATAGTCTATTGAACCTATTTTTATGTCAAATATAATTATAGGATTATGAAACATGAATGCACATGTACACATTAAAAGAGGGTTTTTTCCCCGGGCACGAGCACGATTATATTGAATTTTGGGGCATCTTAAGATATTATTTTAAATATCTGCATAATTAAATTACGATTATTAAAATAAACTAATATTTCAAAAGAAAATTGATTTAATTTGCTAATATAAAGAAAATGAAAGACTTCAAAGACACCGACATCGTTCGAGGTCCACACTGCCCCGTACGTGTTTTGCAGGAAAAACTTCTGACCTGTACTGTACGTTTGACCACAAACACAACCAGTTGATCTAATTTATAGCAAATAAGAAATCGTCTCGCACTCTGTCTAGTTGTTTTAAAGTTGTAGTTTGCTTCGAGTAGTTTCCTTATTTTTACAGTTGAAGGCCCAGACGCATGATATTTGATAATGGTGTTTCAAACAGGCAGGCACAATCTCCGTCCTCCTTTCACAGGCGCCGTAGCGAGAAATAAACCAAAATGACTTATTTGGTCATTACACGATTCAAAAATCATTGGGGCGTGGTTTGCATAATTAACCAAAGAACGGTACGGTTCGTTTCTTGCACGGAACGGTACGCTTTGTGGACGGTACGGTACGCTTTGTGAAGGGAACGGTACGCTTTGAGAACGGTACGGTACGCTTTGTGCACGGAACGGTACGCTTTGTTCACGGTACGGTACGCTTTGTGCACGGAACGGTTCGCTTTGTGCACGGAACGGTACGTTTTGTTCACGGTACGGTACGCTTTCTGCACGGAACGGTACGGTTCGTTTCTGAGGTGTAGTAGCACGGTTTAGGGTCTGTACAAATCTCAGCATATTTATTTAACACTATAAATGATTCATACTTTGATCGTATATAGAGTACATTTATTTATTATATATGATGTTCTAGAACTGGATTCACAACCTCTCATGACACCCAATGCAAAGTGAAAGTAGAACGAGTATATGTAGTACATGCATATCCTTTCGTATTTAACGATGTCCTTGTTGTATTAATTGCATAATTGTTGACAAAAGATTATGCTTAACAAGATGTTTTGATTAAATTATGTATTTATGCTCCAGGATCAATGGACCCAGGGCGTTTATTGTTTTTGTTTTCCCTGTTTATCTGTTTGTCTGTTAATACGAGGGTTTTCCCAGAAAAATGCGAACATTTTTAATATCTATATAAGTTATAATTTGGCATACATCATTTTTTGAATGATGCCTAAAAAATTCAGGTAAATATCTTTATAAATAAAATTTTTCTCTCATGTAACGATTCTATCAAATCAGCTGTCGACGCAAAACTGACGACGTCAAAACGTATCTCGTATTGTTTACGAATTCGTTTTGAAAACTGTGCATCTATAAATATTCATTTTTAAGCACACACTCGGCAATGCATTTAATTTTGTTTTATTTTAGTTACCACGTTATACATCTCAAATACATGTACTTGTGTTTCTAAAAGATTGGGGAGTTAATTCTTTATATAGACAATTTCCCATTCCTGACCATAAAACTATTTAACAGCGATCTTCACGTAGGACTATGACGTTTCGATTTTGTCTTTTCAGTTTGTCTTTATTTATGTGGTCTATTCTCCTCTATCGGATAACCAGTCAAGTCAGCCTGGAACCTCTTTTACTAAACATGTACCTATTACACATAGTTATGTTTGTGTTTTTCATCCTTAACATCTTTTTTTCTCTATATACAGGAGTAATACTGTAAACGTATTACATTTTTCTGTGTATTCTTTTTAGCGCCTTTCGTGGAAAGCCGCCTCAGCTAAATCAAGTACATCGCTTTGTGTATAAAGGTTAATGTAACGCACATTCAAAAAGCGCTAAATCAAATTTATGCCAAGTTGTTGAAAATTCAATTTACGCCAAATATCCTACATGCCAAATATATTACATTTAAAGTATCCCACCTAGTATTGCTTGAAAATTTGGTGCTCCACATTGCCGCTTAACACCGTCATTTTTGACAATGGCTAATTCAGAGCGCTTTCGTATATATCGTCATAAATCTGTCGTTAGCGATGTCAAATAAATAAAATAAATTTTAAACACAAGTACACCAAATCACAGATTATTGATAGGAGTTGAAATTTTGACATTGTATTGTCATATAGCCTGATAACAACGAAAACTTAAATCACAATGTTGTACAAGTAAAGAAAAATGATTTTTTGAGGCGGCATTATTTCTAACCCTGAGTGAAAAATAAGCAACATCAATCAACCAAACTTGTGAAAAATATATATGGACTCGACACTCTAAACCACACTTATAGTAGATGTGTTTGTGCAGATAAATTTGAAATATGCAAGAAGTTAAGAAGTTATAGAGTGTTTTGACAGTTAAGTAGTCTCTCAATTCAAGACGCACTTATCAAGGCGTGCTTTTTCAGTTATTGAACCTACTATCAAAGAAACGATCAACAAAAACCGATAAAAACTCACCCTTAAAAAAACCCCAGAAAAACCGTTACGTAACCCTAAAGTACTGGTTTTTAAATTAAACCCTTGTATTAAAGGACTGAAAAAAAATTCTGAAATATTAGAATACCTTTCATAGAAGTCCCGGGGTGCAAAACTTCATTTATTTCTCAACAAATCAAACATGTAGCTTACAGGAAACACAAAAACATAGGTGACGAGATAATCAGGTACAATCTAAAATAAACATCATATCATGTGTCTGTGACCCTTGATAAGGCTATTAATAGCTGAAACACTCTACAACTACTTTTATAACTCATATCAAATTAATCTGCTCTGTGCAAAAATATATATTTATATATATCTACTATAAGCGTGGTTTGGAGTGTCGGGTCCAAATAAGTTTTTTACACGTATGATTAATTGATATCGCTAATTTTCACACATTATTGCTTCTTTTCATTCACTAGTTGATGATATTTCTTTGTTTATTAAGTATATATTTAATATATTCAAAATTATTTATTTGTTTTAGTTTAGTTTGTACCTTTATTTCAAGTAATTTAGTAGAGGTTATTCATCTACTCCTACAAAACTTTTAATCTTATTCATTTAAGAAAATGTTTTATTTTTTATATTCAACTAAGGAAAAGCATCGAAATATCAATATTTGTTTAATTTGTTGAAAATAGCATTATTAAATTTTCGTGCCAATTTTAAAAAAAGAATTTTCTTAGACTGTAGATTGTATTCTTAGATTAGAGAGACTTTAACCATGCAATGTATGCTTAAAAAGTTTTATCTGAACGTGAAGTTTCAAAGATCATTATAAATTATAGTTCAAAAGAGTTCAAAGGCTTTGATTAAAAAGATTGATTAGAGAATACTAAGGGTAAAAATAAATGTCGGAAAATCACATGGGTTTTACTATTGTTAAGCAAGATTCGCAATTGATGATCTATTTAAGGTTTAACAAAGTGATAGCTGTTTAAATTCGCATTTGTTCACTTTTTCAAATTAAAATAATGACGAAAGATTATACAACTGGACTCTGTAATTACCTATACGCATGATGATTATTCTTTTTAAAAACGGTAAAAGCGTTTCAAACCAAAGCGATCTTAAGTGCAGGTTCAGAATTTGATATTTTATCTCCGAAGATCACGGTAAAATTCTTTTACGTCCTTCTTAAAAAGAAATTCAATTATTAAAAAGGGTAATGCCTTCTGTGATATCCTACCCAGACATCTTTAATATACATGGGCGTACATAAGCCCTATGCGTGTATGTGTAACATTGCTTATGAATCCTTTTCAGAATTAAAAATACATTTAAAGTTCATTATTTATTGTATGGCAGATTTTGGCAACAATGGTCGGAAAAGTATTTCAACAATCAACATCAACTTTAAGGCCGAGAGACAACAGGGCTCACCCCCTACAAGAACTTCTCATGTGTTGTCCGAAACGGCAAGTAGCATACTGGGTTGGGGTTCTCAATCATGCTACCGACACATCAACATTTATTTAAAAATACATTTAAAAATACATCAATTTACTTTAAATTATCTATATCAGAAAATATTTCAAATCAACATCAACGTAGCATCAGTCAACATCAACGCAACAACAATTAACATCAGTGTAACACCCCAACGACCCCTGAATGTAAATGAGGAAAATTTAATTTCTTAAATCTGACATGTGTGTTCCAACTGAGTGATACATTTGTCCTGATTCACTTATAAATTGGGAATGCATGATAATACCACCACTTCTGTTTTGTTTCCAATTTGTTTAGCCTCTTCCTTGCCTCCTCCATTGCTCTTACATTACTTGCGTGCCTCAATGAAATACAGGATAGGAGATAAACCAAATACTAGTAAGAGTAGTGTTGATGAAGATACTAGAGAGTAACGTAATTTCCCATTCAATTCTATCCAATAATCGTGTGCTTAACTTGACCCAGATCATTGACCCCACAGTATATGAGTATTTATCTTGGAGGATCCCCCAAATACCTGACCATCTAAACTTGTTTAATGAAATTAACCCCTTACCCTTGCCACAAGAATATACACAGGATGAAAATCCACCATTCAGTCGACTGAATGGTGGCTGAATGGCCACTGAATGGTCACTGAAAGGTCACTGAAAAGACCCTTTCCCGTGACCTTTCCGTGATCATTCAGGTACCATTCAGTCGACTGAATGGCACATACATTTCTGTGACCTTTCCGTAATCATTCAGTTGAATCTTTTTATTGAATAATCGGCTTATTTTTTTACCTCAAAATTTTATTTCACTTTTTCCTGGTACAATAGCATTAAATGTATCTAATTCCAAATAAAAACAATAGAAAAAAAATTAATACAAGAAAAAAAAACTGCTCCCATGCCCAGAATCGAACCCTGGTCTCCTGCGTAGGTGTTCGTGACCTTATCAATTACGCTACGACTTCTTATTGAGAACTGAGGATTTAAAATCAATTAATTTATAGAAATCGATGGAACAATCAGTTCACCTGTTGTATCGAGGAGCTGCGATGTGTATATATCTTGTATATCTTTTGTATATTCTATGTTAGTTGCGCTGATTTTGGGGACAGACTAATTAATAACACATCTCCTATCGGGATGATGACAATTATCAGGGACGGGCATCTGTTCCTGTGTCAAAGATTTAAGATCGTTGTAAATTCTCTATCTAGAAACTTAGTAGAATGATTTTATTAAAGCAATATCATTTAGAAAGCTAAAATCTCCTATATATTTTTTTTCTAAAAGAGGCATGTATAAACGATTTATCTATTCTTGTAATTAAAAATAAATTTAAAATAATGTCTTTCAAAAACTAAATATCCTGCAGTTTTGACAATGACATAATTAAGAAACGAAATTGATCAGTAATACTTGCGATCTTCCAGAAATGGTTTAAATAATATAAATTCTGTCTCATCAATCAAAACTATATATTTCCATGAAAAAATACACGTATAAGCACTATAGAATGTTATGCATTTATTTTAATTTTGAATCGGTTATCGGATCATCATTTTTTATCACTTGAAGAATTTTTGTTTTCTAAATGTAACTAGAAAATTAAAAATAATTTTGAATAAGTCTCACTTATTTTATAAAATCATAATAATTACTTAGACATATTTTAAGGTACCCGAATTTGATCACGATAAGTAAAAAAAAAACACAATTAAGATTGAATAATAAATCTTTATTCAAGATATTGCTTCCTTGTTAAGGAAAAATATCTGATTATAAAATAATACGCTGGTGAAAAAATTGCTAAATTCAGACTTAAATATCACTGAAAGGTGGCGGAAAGGTCACTAATAGACGACAGAAAGGTCACTGAAAGTCGACGGAATGGTCACTGAAAGACGACAGAAAGGTCACTTAAAGTCGACGGAAAGGTCACTGAAAGACGACGGAAAGGTCACTGAAAGTTGAATGAAAGGTCACTGAAAGACGACGGAAAGGCCACTGAAAGTTGACGGAAATGTGTCCGCTGAATGGTGACTGAAAGGTATCTGAAATGTGACTGAAAGGCAACTGAAAGGTCACTGAAATGTATGTGCCATTCAGTGGCTGAATGGCCACTGAAAAGTTACTGAAAGCCGCCTTTCAGTTTGAACTGAAAGGTCTTGTTTCTTCCTGTGATATATCCCTCTTTGTTTTAGTCGAAATCTACATCTCTGGTCTAACACTCACTGCTATAGATGAGGACCTTCCCATTTTATATAACTTTTGATCAGAGTCAGAAATCAAAACTATAATTTTGCCTGGCTTGGGGGACCCTGTAATATTTATTAACAAATGCTTGCAAGAACAATTGAATGTGATAACTTATTATGATAAATGCAGCCCCTATCCTAGAAGAATGAAACATAATACTGGCTCTCTAGGCCAATATCTACAATTGATATTCCTCCAAAATGACAAAACAAAGATCGTTAGCCTTACTTTTAAAATTTAGTGGGAAATAATTGAACCATGGTTATTTATCATAACTTACAACCCTTTATCTAAATGATAAGTTTTAGAGCAGCTTAAAGCAATTAACTAATTTGTAGGTTTACATCACTAATACCCAAAATGCCTTGAGGGCTGTTGTCTCTATATGTAGCCATTTTTTTTCAATTCTGATTGTAAAATGTTATATTAATGCTGTGAATAATTCTTCTTGCACTGATCGATCCCCCTTTTTAATTAACAACTTGTTATTCAACGAAACAATTTAGTATTGAAGAAAGAATTTAGATCTCTCAGGCTACCAGTAGTAGTTAGTCAAACCCCCTCCCCCCTTAAATGCAATTTAAATATATTGGTATCCAAAGTAGGGTCTTCTCATGCAGAAGAAATACAGGTGCAAATTAGGAATGCCCTAGCACCCCTTGTAAAAAAGTAATGGCTAAGGATAAGATTTTGAAAGGTAGACCAAACTCAAAGATCAAAGGGTCAATGTTGATAGTTTCTTAAAATAAGTTTAATGTAAGAAGGATTACATATGTACACATGAAGTATGAAAACCCTAGCCCTTACCGTTCAAAAGTTATGGCCAAAGTTAATTCATTTTTATAAGTATGGAAATCTCCAAGGTCAAGGTCAAAAGGTTTTTTTTTTTAGTATCCAATGAAAGGCCATGCCAAAAAATATATATGTGAAGTATGAGAGTACTAGTATCTACTGTTTAAAAGTTATGTCCAAAGTAAAAATTTCAAATTTTTGTGTGAAATGGGACAAACTCCAAGATAAAGGTCAAAAGGTCAAATTTGGTGGTACCCAAAGTAAGGTCTTGTCGCAAGGAATACACATATTAAATATGAAAGTCATAGCTCCAATGAATGAACAGTTATGGTCAAGGTTAAAGTTTTTGCGGACAAACAGACTGCCAGATAGACAGACAGACATACAGACGGACACGATAAAACTATATACCCCCGAATCTTCGATTACGGCGACATAAAAAGATTTGGTCTTCAATTAACTTTTCATATAATGATACAGTATAAAGAAGACGTTACAAAACTGAAAATGTTTGTTCTGATTTTCTTATTAAATTCTCTGAAAAATATACTCAGAACTGAATAAAAGGGTGGAGTAAAACAAGAATTAAGAAATGTAATGAATATTGTGTGCTAAATCAAAAGGTTATGTATATATGTATAGTTTTCTGCATTTAGAATGTGTATTTTGCACTAGCCTATACCTTTACAGAGTGTTATACCCACCAAACCCCCTTACTTATTTAGGATGAAGTCAATTATCAACAAAAGCAACCAAAAACAAAAAAATACCCTACCTTTATTTTTCTATAAAGGAGGGACTAAAAATAAGCTTAAAATTATCTACTATTCTACTAATCTTAACTGTTACTTTGCCACAATACTTTCAAGTATACTCCCACAAACATTAAAAGTATGGCGAAGTAATTTATGATATGATATAGAACTTGTGTGAAGGCTTAACTTCATTTCAATAGTTTTTTAGAGAGCCTTTGCAGAATTATTGAAAAGTATAGAGTTTTGTTTATTTATTTGCTTTTCATTTATTTTTTTATTAATTTAATTTTTTTTTTATTTAACGTAATGTTCTTTTTTGGGGGTGGGTTAAAAATTTCCTCCTCTTTCATTGTCAAATAGGATTTGCCAAACTTGAAATAAAGGCAAAATTAATTTTTCCTATTAAAGAGTATTTAAACCTGATTTTTGCATATTTTCCCTTCCACCTGTTATAAATTTTGTATCACTTTAAAGGGGGGTCATTTTTCAATGGGTGTCAATTTTTATAGGACTAACATATAAAATAATGACCCCTAGGACTCTTTTTCTACAAAAAATGATTTTTTCTACGGAGGGGGGTCATTTTTGGTCGTAGAAAAATGACCCCCCGGTCATTATTGGAGGGGGGTGGTCATTATTCGTCTTTACACCAGAAAAACCTGGGACTGGGGCTCTCCTCCGAAATGTATTTTATACTTTCATTCCATCTTTTTCTTATAGCTGCATGCTTATAAAGTTTGTTGAAAAGTTATTTCAAGATAACTATGAATGTAAAACTGAATAATGTTAGTACCGACACATGCATTATAGCATACTGAACTTTGTAACCAAATAATTACTGAAAATAAAAAAAAAAATATGAAGCCATCCAAAGCGTTACAGGTTTCAAATATATTCTGAAGCGTTTAATATCACTGATTATTTAAACTTACTTACACTTTGTCCTTTACTTAACCATTATTTTAAACAATCTTAGCACTGAATTTTTAAACCGTCTGCTGGTATTCGGCATTGATAGAAAAAGAAAGTGTGGATATTGTAAGTTCAGAGTGAAACATGGTTTGATTAAAATTTTCCTGACAAATTTCTGGATTAGGCAATTGACTGAGGCACAAAGTAATCAATCACATAAACCATTATTCAAATCAACAATATACATAAAACACCATTAAAATTTACGTCAAGTAATAATTTGACAACGAAAGCCTTGATAACGGTATATATTTACAGACAAGCTGAAATATATGCAATAATATTGTATATTATATATTTTATGAAAACATTTCTTTATACTACATGTATGTTGCTCAACCATATTGAGATGGCTTGGAGAACATATATTTAATTTTTTTTTACAACAAGTTCTAAATTAATGTTATGTTGCATCATTTTCCATACCATTAAAAAACAACGAAATTTAGATTTCTCTTATTTTCCAAACAAAAACAAAACATAGAGTTTATAAAAAAAATCTTAGTGATTATGCATTCAATAGTTCATATAATGAGAGGAAACTACACGGGTTTTACCACTTTAAACAAGTGTTCTCAATTTCATAGTTTGTCTGTTTTCAAGGTTAAATAAATTGATAGTGTCTTTTAATTCCTTTTTCTATTTACTTTTTTATTATTGAACAGAATTCAATGAATTACAAAACAGTATTTGCACACACGCATGATAATTGATCTGTAAATAATAAAACATTTAAAATGTAGCGATTTTTCAGTGCAGTAATAGATTTCGAAAATGCATGCATGGAAAACAAGGTAATTTTTTCAACTTCCTTTTTATTTAAAATAAAAAAAATAATTACAAGATCTATTTCATGAATAATCCATAGCTGAATCATTTTAAATGGTTTTAAGAAAAAAATATTCACATATTTTTTTCATAATACATTTAAGTATTTAGTCGTTTTCAAGAGGAAGGCTGTTTTAAATTGAGTAAAAAAAGTATGGTCTTAGGACACAAACAATCTTGTTTCATATGTTCCTACTACCTTCTTTTGGCTCATATACAATATATCAACAGTTGTTGAAGAAGAAATATCTATTGACGTAGGTAATTTATTTCCATTCTGTGAAAATCCTCAAAAATATTCGGGGGGAAATCAAACGTTCATACTTTTTACTATTTCAAAATCCATTTATATCATAAAGTTTACAAAATGTTAAATTTGTAAAACGTAAAGACATTTAAAACCATATTTTTAGACATAAATCACAATTAAAACACGTTTCATATTTTCTACGGCAAAATTAATTATTTAGAAATAAAATTAAATAATATTGTATTTTTTTTGTTATGTGTGTGTGTTAACCTTACCTTTTTTCCAATTTTCTATTGTCATAATTAGGTATATTTTTTGTTTGACTTTTGTTGTCATATTTTCTTTATGAAAAACCCCAAAACAGTGTTTTATGAGAACTAAAACATAGCCTCATAATTTAATAGAATGAAAATAAAAAAAAAATAATTAAAAATCGAAAAGATTGGAAACTGAATTTTTGACTTAAAAACAAAGCAAAAACATTTCTAAAAACTTAACAAATATCAAAAACTAAAATAAATACAAAAAATCATAATAATAAAAAAACATGATACCTGCAGATATATTAATCATTATATTTTATAAATAGACATTCTGAAGTTTGTGTCAATTAACATATATTATTGCTTATTATTATAAATATTAGTACTTTTTTGTGGGGGAAGATGTTGTAATTGTACCTGTATTGTTTTTATCTTTTGTAGCAATATGAACTTTGTAGTTATTGAAGTGTGTCTTCTTGTCATTGTAACAACATTTAATCAAGTGCAAACTTTGGAATGTTCGTCAAATAAACGATGTGTATGTCATAAAGTAGATGGAGATTTATGGGCAATGTGTGAAAACCTTACACTTTCAGCAGCACCTTTCTTTAGAAATGACGTCATAGGGGTTATTCTTGCTAATAACCGACTAACCAATTTCCCTACAAATCTTCCTTCTAATGTTGCTTATTTGGACGTCTCACGAAATTTGATGAGAATCGTGAATCGACAATCCATGGAAAAATACAGATATCTGCACAATTTATCTATTTCACATAATTCACTTCAGATGATCGAGCTGGGTTCTTTTCAAAACTCTTCGAATCTCCAGCACCTCGATATTTCTGGAAATCAGGAGCTTACTCTTGAGGTTCTAGCTTATATATCGAGGGATTTGAGAAATTCTACTTCTATTAGCGTTTTAAATTTTGAGAATCTACAATGTACGTACGGCGTAAGTTTCATTGCTAAAAAATATCACCTACTTGGACTTAAACAGACACTTTTGGAGGAACTTAATTTGGCATCAAATCGTATCAACAGTCTTGAAGCGGGTGTTTTGACTGAGCTACCTAAGTCCCTGAAGCATCTGAACCTGGCCAATAATAAACTCAGTTTTGGTGTATATTTAGTAGAATTCGGTGATTTGCCAAATATCATGTCTATCAATGCGAGTTTCCAGTCCTCTTTTCATCAATTGAATGTAGAAAACATTCTCATGGACTGCAACGATGTTCGAAAGGTTTCTGCAACTTTAACAAATAACCAGACTAAGGACCCGAGAAGGAGCATGCCATTACTGAGACCGAAAAATATAACATTCTACCTGCCTTCTACTCTCCAAACAGTGTATTTTCACGACAACATGTATAAAATGACTCTTCAAGATTTTTCATTCAAATTTAGTGGTAAACTTACCTTGTCAAAGCTTTATTTGCAAAACAATATCATGTATGAACTGAATGGGCCCATTATAGGCATGAGAAGTGTCATTTATGCCGAATTCGCAAATAATTTTTGCAGCCATATCTCACCAAGATTTTTTTGAAGATTTCAGAAACTTGTCCCATCTTGATCTTTCCTATAATGCACTTGGTGAAAATCTTGAAAATGACGTCGATGGAAAAATATTTCAAAATTTGAGGATGCTTACTTCATTGAACTTAACACGAAACAGGATTCTTCGACTTCCGGCAAAAATCTTTCAAAATCTAGTCCAACTTAAACAATTAAATCTGAGCTATAATTCTCTAGGTGATTTTACAATGCATATAAGCCATATGGTTCATTTGTCTTATATAGATCTCTCTTATAACCAGATATCAACAATAATTAAGGAAACTAGAAAAATGTTGCACGCAATATCGCAAGAAAAGTATATCTATTTGAATTTAAAGGGCAACAGATTGAGATGCGATTGTGGAAATTTAGAATTCGTGAAATGGGTTCTCACTTCAAAGAATATTGTTTTTCTTCATTTTGATGATTATTCGTGTACTTTTTCGAATTCCACTAAGGTTTGGTTCTCAGATATTCGATTACTCGAACTGTTGAAAAAGCAGTGTTCCTCATATACTTTAATCATTGTGATTATGACGTCACTTATGTTTGTTATCTTAACAACCACCATAAGTCGTATAATTTATAGATATAGATGGAAATTAAGATATATGTATTATGTCGCAAGGGGAAAATACAAAGATAATGAAAAGAGACAAGAAACAACAGATTTGTTCCACTTCGATGCATTTGTATCTTATGCTGAGAAAGACAGAACATTCGTCATTGACCTTGTTAAGCGTCTGGAAGAGGAATTCAATCTAAAGTTGTGTATACACCATCGTGATTTCATCCCAGGAACAGGGATAGCCGATAATATTACCAATGCAATTCATAATAGCAGGAAAACCGTCTGTGTCCTTTCTCCACATTTCTTACAATCATACTGGTGCATGTTTGAACTAAACATGGCGCGCATGGAGGCCATTTATTCCAGAAATGGTGAAAACGTTCTGCTCTTGGTGGCTTTAGAAAAAGACGTCATGAAGTCTATACCGTTTACATTCATGGATTTGATCGAGTCAAAATCTCATATAGAATTTCTGGAGGGTGGGGATAAAGATGAATAAAGCAGCCTTTCAAACCAAAAACTTTTTTAGAACTTTTTGTTAAAGAGTTCATATCTGTATTTTAAAAAAATGATATTCTACGATTAAACATTGCTTTACTTGCTAATTTTATCATCTATAATAAAGCAGACCTTACCATCCAGATATGTAATTAAAATGAAATCAATTTAACCTTTCCACAGTCAATTTGTTTTCTAAATTTTTAAGGGTCTGAAAATTGATATGAAAATATTAATAGTAATTTAACAGTATAAGAGATTTTAAAAACTTAATCTGAATGTCATACACGTGTATCTATTTAAGCAATTAAAGGAAAATAAAGGGTGTTAAGAAAGTTCGTTCCACAATTTTCTTTTATTTTCGAAAAGAAATACTATGAGAAGATATTCACAATTTGTAATATTTCATGTTTACAAAGGTTTTAACCTTCTTTTCTCGAATCAGTCTGTTCATAAAAATTAGATATTAGACATATTTGTTGCATTTTTTAAATAACAGGTCAAAACATCATTTCAAATATTATAGAAAAATTATCAAATCTGTAAAAAAAAAATTCAAAATGTCACACCTGTTCTTTTGAAAATTGATCTATCGTTTTTATACATACACTCATAGGCATGTCTGATGCAAGATAAGCTATGATAAGATATGAAGAAACAAAACTGAATCATTCTTCATTTTCACCCAAAATGACCAGCATTTCTATCATTCAGGTACTTCTAAGTTGTCATATGTATTTTCATATGGAAGAAAAATCCTATAATTTCATACAATAAATGAATTGCCATAAATCTTGAGCACAGTCTTGTGATTTTGTCAGACTTGAAAATTCATATCTTTCGTTAAGCTCTATTTTGAAATTTTTGAAAATATTTCCTTCTTAACACCCCTTAGAACTTACATAATTTGCAATTTAACCAAATATGTCGAATTTTTTAACATAAATCCATTTGTAAATACTGTATACAGGGTTATTTTCTCCCCGTCTTATTTTCGCCCTTTCACTCTTGTAAACAATTTTGCCCCGTTTTAAATTCGCCCAGCCCTAGTTTTATTTTAAAAAAATATACTGTTTTCTTTGAATTCGCCCCGTTTTAAATTTGCCCAAATGAGGGTAGGGCGAAACGGGCGAAAATAAAACGGGGACGAAAATTTCCCCGCATACAGTAACCTGCTTCAATTTAAAGTCACATTTATATTTTTGTCTTTGCGTTGATACTAAAGAAATACATTGAAGACGTTAACGCTGAAGTCATTCTGAATTGACATATTTAGAATATAGTGTTTATTTATAATAGATGTACATAAATTTTTGTGAAGGACATTTAAGGAATCATTGTCTAGTTTGGAGAGTATGCCAGGGCATCAACAATAGTGGGAAACATGGGATAATTTGCATAAGGGGCGAAGCCCGTTATGCTAAAATTATCCCATGTTTCCCACTATTGTTGATGTCCCTGGCATACTCTCCTAACTAGACAGTGATTCCTTATATTTTCTTTCCATTGAGAAATAAAATTGTAGACTTAGACATTAAAAATGTAGACTAATAGGATAAATTACACGAGGACTTCCATGCCAATTTCAATAGTCCTCGCACACTGACGTCAAACACAAAGGCAGCCGCACGAGATTTACATGCATATTTGGCCTCCTTAGCGTCAGACACAGAGACAGATGCGCACGAGATTTGCATGCATATAAGCCTCCTCAGCTGCTGACCTATCGACCTGCCTAATTTACATTCCGGCAGAATTATCAAGAAATAAACTCCCCCAACTTTCAAACAGTTATCACAGAGAAAAAAATTAGAAATGGAAAAATTAAAGGATGATGGCACGTAAAGATATGAAAAATTTGCGTTAAAATAAACTTTCAAAGGAGACATTTTTCTTTTAATTGCAGGAATGAATAACATCTAATCTACAATTTTTCTTAATTAAAATAAATAAAAGTATGCATTCACGATGTACAAATCTGTTTTCAAAGGCTAGGGTCATAACAATTTCTTCTAATCTACAATTTTACTTAATTACAATAATTAAAAAAGTATGCATTCACGATGTACAAATCTGTTTTCAAAGGCTAGGGTCATAACAATTTCTTCAATCTCCTTACGATAATGAGGACGCCCACTTTTTTACTGACTTTATACATAGTCAGCGTATGCTTATCTATTGTTCTCCTTTTAACAGTAGTTGTATATTTGTATAAGTAATGTTGTTTGAAAAGGAGATTAACTGACAAACATGCGCTCAGGGTCTAAAAGAGAAAAAAAAATGCTTCTTCTTACACTCGCTTTCGCTGTTTTAACCAAGGGCCGTGACACATTGAATATTAAAATTCAATACGTGATATATCCTCAGGTAAACTAAATTCATTCACGTGACTTATAGGCAGCATGTTTTGTGCTAACTAGGACACTCTGCTGGAACACATTCAACAGTCAACAAACGATTTAAAATTGATGCATGGACTCATACATTTTGAACCTTTGTAAATGATGCACTTTTGTCATACTAAATAAATAGGAACATGGAAAATAGAGATATCGTATTCTTTGGTACATGTCATTGTTATTCATCCAGTCTAATTTCAAATCAATTCTTACGGTGTTAGCTCCACCTCTCATACATATATAATGTTCTATCATGGGCAGGTAAGTGTAAATTCTTCGTATTTGCAAAACCGTAAGGACAAAAAAAATCATGTAATAAGTTATTGTATTATTGTCTTATATTATTTTTAACATTTAAATTGTGTGTCTAATTGACAGACCTCTGTAGTAAATTTATAAAAGTGAACTAAGAATAAGATTTAAAAGCAACATAGGCGACTGAAAAAGACCCAAAACACAGCGTTAAGTGCGGTCATCTTTTGTTAGATGTAATCTTTGAAGATTTTTCATTTTTTTAAAAAGTTTTTTTTTACAATTAAAATAGTCCCCCCAAAAGGGGGAAAATAAAATAAAACAACATAGATTGACAATATAAGAAATAAAACTAAGGTACTTGGCTGTCTGATCCTGATACTTTTAAAATTTAAAGGTACTTGGACACAGATTTGAAGCTAATATTTTCTCTAGAATATTACGACTTATATATTTTGATAGCATTTCACACAAAAATTAATCAAAAATCTTATTTCATTTAAAAAATAAAAATTTTAATTTTTTGGGCGGGTTTAATTGACACATCCTTGCACTTTCACAAATTTTAATTTTATTCTTCATATACTGACACGCAAAAGAAAAGCAACAAGCAATAATTTACAAATGTTTGATTTTTTAGTCTTATGATTTTCAAAAGCGAATAAAGTAAGGCTTAATTCACTTTTCAGAACATCAGAGATTTGATAAAAACGTTAAATGTTTATATGTTTACTTTACTAAGTAAAATATGACTGTTAAAACAACCCCCTCCCAGCCATGTAAGTTAAACCTGCAAGACTGCCCTAAACAACAATTGCAACTTAATTTCAACGATACAATAGGTTCATTAATATCGAGATCTCCGCGAAGGAATTATTCTTTGACATTTTTAAATGCCCGTTTTTCAGATAATTAGGTCGAATTTTCTCTTACTTAGAGCAGTGTAGTCACCCTTGGACTTCCGGTACAATAACTGTCCTTAATGCATATTATACGTAAGACCCTGTTGAGGCAAAATGATATGAAATTTAGCATCAGCAACTCTCCATCACCTTTACATTGAAATTTTCCAGCTAGAGCAATGAAAATGCGTACATAAGCCATTTTCAAGTAGCCATAGCATTGTTTCGGGAAACGAAAGTAGAGTTTATTTTTTGAAATATTGCTGCATTACTTATGATGAACAACAAAAAAAAATCTTAAAACTCCATAATATTGCAAATTGTTTTGTTAAAAATGCAATTTTTGATTTCTGTTAGGCAGACTAAAACTTGACTTCCGGTTATGATATGGGAATCGTTCAACGGTTAATTTACTGATGTTTACCAAATTGAAGATATTCATAATTTTAAGATACAAAATTCTTTACTTTACATAATCATTTCCCCCTAAAGTAGGGTGTTGCGTTTCTTTTGCGTGTCAGTATACTTAGGAAAAGTGGCAATCTTGTTGTGTATTAATGAAAAATATTAATACTATAATCCAAAAAATTCAGAGTAGACATGTTCGAAAACAAAACAAACACACAATATATTGTCAGTCGGTGCAGTTATGATGAGCAGACTTTGGCGATTGAACGCAACTGGTGAATCGTAAACACCAAACAATAACAAAGCTCTCGCCCTGTTTACAAAAATTGTGTACATAACACGAGTGTGCTCGATTTGCTAAACTCT
This sequence comes from Saccostrea cuccullata, assembly GCF_032062105.1. Lineage (NCBI taxonomy): Eukaryota > Metazoa > Mollusca > Bivalvia > Ostreida > Ostreidae > Saccostrea > Saccostrea cuccullata. The sequence continues at coordinate 20,905 of NW_026938832.1, forward strand.
GTACACAACGGAATGACGATACTTGTGAAGGAGTTTTGCTATCTAACATTTTACTCTGAATAAAATTGTTATGCACCCGGATCGATAGATCCCGGGCGTATATTGTTTTTGTCCTGTCTGTTTGTCTGTTTGTCTGTTGTCAACTTTAACCTTCGCCATATCTTTTGAACCATAAGAGATACAGACTTCATATTTAGTATGCATACTCCACTAATAAAGTCCTTTCAAATGACATCAAGGTCAATAACCTTGTGACCTTGATTGTGACCTATATGCTAAAAATATTTTTTTCAACTGTTTGTCATGACTTTTGAACCATAGGACATGGGGACTTCATATTTGGTATACTTATTTCATTAATAAAGTCCTTTCAAATGATATCAAGGTCAATGACCTTGTGACCTTGACTGTAACCTATATGCTAAAAATAGTTTTTTCCACTGTTTGTCATAACTTTTGAACCATAGGACATAGGGACTTCATATTTGGTATGCATACTCCACTAATAAAGTCCTTTCAAATGACATCAAGATCAATGACCTTGTGACCTTGACTGTGACCTATATGCTAAAAATAGTTTTTTCCACTGTTTGTCATGACTTTTGAACCATAGGACCTAGGGACTTCATATTTGGTATACTTATTCCATTAATAAAGTCCTTTCAAATGACATCAAGGTCAATGATCTTGTGACCTTGACTGTGACCTATTTGCTAAAAATAGCTTTTTACACTTTTTACCACAATTTTTTAACCATAGGAGATAGGAAATTCATATTTGGTATGCATACTCCACCGATTAAGTTCTTTCAAACGACACCAAGGTCAATGACCTTGTGACCTTGCCTGTGACCAATATGCTAAAAATAGATTTTTTTAACTTTGTTGCCGCCGGGTGCATAGTGTTTCACAAACACATCTTGTTTTTCTGATTTTAAGTTATAATGTTTCTCATTAATACGCAAACATTATATTACAGATTGTATTTTATTTAAAATGATATAAATATTATGTTCGAATGGCATTATGTCTGATTTGAAATAAATATCAAAGCAAAAGAGTCTGGTTTTAAAACTATATTATTTCTTCCCTTGTTTAAACACCATTTCTTAAATCTTTTTCGAAACGCGCCTTAAAATCGATGTTTCATAAGACTTTGTTGGAATGTCTGTTATCAGATCTAATGCAATATAAGTGTCATTAGAATAGCTGAATTTACGTGCCATAAATGTATCGATTGTACTTACTAAACAAGTTGAAGAAAGTATAATTCATCACCTCCATAAAAATGTCAACAAACGTCTTATAAGCCAGGTGAAACATTTACAATGTTTTCATATTGTCTCCTTAAACGCACATGATTTTTTACCGGACTCTTTTCATTCCACTCTGTAATTGGAACCATGTGAGTCAGCTTTCTAGAGGTCAGAGGATCTGCATATAATAAAAAATTCTTTGAATTCAAGCAAAAAAAAAAAAAAAAAAAAAAAAAAAAACACGAACTTGGTAAATATGATGACAAGAAAATTTTCGAGTTTATTCCTAAAAGTGTGTGTGTTTGAGGGGGGGGGAGCTATTTATTCTATAGAAAGTAATGTTTTGTTTAAATCTTTGCACTATTATATAAAAGAAACAATGTTAATATTTGTTAAACGCAGTTTACTTTTTGAATTATGAGAAATCAGGATAAGGATTGGGTATCAAAAATTGCTTAACTTTGCTATTTTGTATCCTATCTTCTCTCCTTTTTTCTCGCATACACATACAAATTTATGTGACATATATCTATGTGTATGAGACATTATTTATCTACAACAATTTAAAGAATTAAGGACTTAAAGACATTCGATCCTGAGTTTCAAAGTCTTACACTTTTTTGGCCAAATTGAAAATTTAATTAGCAAGAAAATTATTTTAAAGTCTTCAACTTTTTCTGAATTTAAGCAGATAGGTCAAAGTTATCTTGCATATTTAGAAAAAGAACATCAAGAGTGGGGGTATATAATGTTAATTTTCATATATTACTAAAAAGTGTAAATTTAATAAATAATTTAATAGATATTTCTGAACCAGTATGAAACATTTTACTGCAAAAAACAGCTCTGTGTGCAACCAGCATGGAGAAATAGGAATCCAAAATAAAGAGTAAATTGAGAGTTCAAAAGGGAAAAACTGCTGATTTTCGTCAAAAAAAAAACATTCCGCCACAAAATAAAGCTCCTAGCTTAGTTTAACTTGAATGGAATTTAATTACAGATTTTTCATTGAATATAGTTCAATTTGCACTGTAGAGTTCGGATTTAATGTTGGAATTTAAAAATGATGCAGAATTTTATAAATAAAGGGGATGTCCAAAATCCACTTAAAAAATCAGGATAGAACGACCTTAAGTGTATTTTTAAAGAGCCTGCCTCTCATTTCTGATAAGCTGTTTTTTTTATGGTTTGTGAGCTCACTTCCCTCTTTTTATTTGAATGATATAGGAAGAAATTAGTTTATACAACAGCGCTTTCCAAACTTCTAGACAATAGGGAAATTTTAGACAGTTGTTGGGGTTCAAATCGGGGAAAAGTGGGGAACAAGACCTACTTGAGGGTTTATACCAAACCAATATGAATAATATGGTAATAATATAAGGTTAGCCGAAGGGAACTGTAAAGGTGATAAAATGTTGATGCACTTGAAAAGTTTTCATCTATAAATAAATAATATTCGTATTTTGATATAGAGATGAAATTGATACACTGTAAAATCGCTAATTTTCGTTTGGGGTTAATTTTTGTTGTTTTCGAGGTATAGAGAGAGAGCAACGAGTTTAAGGTCAACACGAAATGTAAAACTTTATATGCATTACTACTTAATATATCCTAGCCATGAGATCAAATCCCCACAAACATTTTTTTTCTCAAACCCCAAAATTCTTATCCATCGAAAATATGTGATTTACGGTAAAAATAGCAAGTGGAAGTCTTTTAGTTGATTTTTTTCATAACTTAGGAAATGGCATAAACCCATAAAAAATAGAAGGAAGGACAAAAAAGTCTCTAAATATTACGGTCTTACTCGTGATGGGGCATAAAAATTGAAATGAGCCATATGCAGTGAATATGTATTTTCTGATCAATTTTAGAATATTGCTTATTGAATTTCAAATACTATTTTATTTTATGCATTCGGGGTAATAAATTTAAATTTCAATGAGGTATTTATGCAATATAATTGGGAAATGTTGACTGTAGAGGGTTTTAGATATGTACATAAGTTTTTAAACAGCTGTTAAGATATATTTGAGGAAACTATCATTTTTGCAGCACTGTGAAGGCTTGCTATGAGGAAATCAACAGATAATAATCGCGCAAAAAAGATTAACAACGCAAATCAAATGAAAATTCGATCCATGATTGCATGTTTATAAGGAAGCATTAAATAAAATAACCATACCTTGTGTGTTTTAAACCAATGTGGGCTATTTAAATGAACGAAGATTGTTACTGAGTTCCGTAACTTAACCATTGATGTCATTGAAGAAGGTGAATTTCAAGGTGGATATAAAAAATGATCTTTTTTACAATTTCACACCAAATGGAAATTTATAACCTGAATAAGGTAATCGTATTATTCAAGAACAGATAAATACTAGTTACTTATTAGAATTTGTAAATTTTAATTTCAACTTTCGATTTATTTATTTGTTTATACATTTCGTGTTGACCTTAAACTCGATTTATTTATTTGTATATTTAGTTATTGTAGACAAGTAGTTAGTTATCGTTATTGTTTTCATTTATAGTACAGTCTTTATTCACTATTACTTGTTTTTCTTGTTTGTTTTTTTAATCTTGTTTAACGTCCCTCTCGAGAATTTTTCACTCATAAGGTAACGGCACCACTTGCCGGTGGAAAGCTGCAAATGTTGTCCTATACTCGGCACTCAGGGCCACTGAGAAGGGAAGGTTCTTTTTTGTGTCATATTCTACTGCGACACGCAACCTCAGTTTATACTATCTCATCGTAAGGAACGATCTAAACGTCCCACATTTGGATTCGAACCTGCCACGTAAGGGGTAAAACCACTTGCTACACAACTTTAGAGAGGACGTTCTAACCAATGCGTCATGAGGGCTGTAGATTTTTCAAGGTAAATTTCAAGGTATTTTAAGAAACCAAACCTGAATTGCCTATTTCGGAGCTAATTAAAGAAAAAGTAACATTTACCTGCAGGGAGGTCTGTTTAAGATATAGCACCTTTTGCTTAAAAGCAAATATCAAAAGTGAATTATGTAATTTGAAATCTCTTTACAGATCAAATTCCCTACACAAAGAAATTCTTCAGCATAAGGTAAAAAATTTAGTGGGTAAATTATATGACTCTATAATCAATATAAAGTATATTCGTTGTTGATCATCATCGTTTCATTCTTACTACAATATTACAGCAGTTAAAAGAACAAAATTAAAAAAAAATGATCATATGTTTATAACTTCAGTGTGATAATGGCATGCTCAAAATATATATCTACGAAGGAGACAACACATGCTGCACGTGTTTCCCGGCTATTGTTGGATCCCTGTACTGACCTATTTAGAGACATTCTAAGGGATCATGTGACAGAAATTCAGTTACCAGGTATTCTTCAAACAGAGAAGACTACATTAACCCCAATCTTAAATAAAGCCCAAAGAGAATTACTTTATCCCAGAACAGGCAATTTTACTGGGACATATAAAGAATTTGATTTATCTTTATTGTACATTTTATTGCGAAATGTATCAGGAATAAAGGCTCATCAGAATGGATGGGCAAAATCACCTAATCCACTGGATAGATCTTTGTCTGCCAATATCGATCGAATTAGAGAGACCAGGAACACGTATTGTGGACATGCGGTGACAGTTTTCCTTTCTGAGAGTGATTTTCAAAACCTTTGGCAAGAATTGACAATTATTATCGGTGAGCTTGAATGTAGCCTTCCTGGAGGATGCACAACTTACACAGATGCTGCAAATTTGATTAAGACTGTCACTATGGATCCTGAACAAGAGAAGATGTTTCTTGATAAAATAGATGAACAGCATCAAAATGCACAGGATATCAAAGGTATCATTTCAGACTTATTTTAACAATGAACATGTCTTATAATACGTATTTTTGGGGTATTCAGGTAACATTTTAATGAAGAAATGTAGGTTTATTTTATTTTTCTCTGTTATAAATAATCAATAGTTGGTTGATTTTTTTTTGTGTAGATATGGTTGTTGCACAACAAACACAGCTAAAGGAACTGAAAGCCGAGCAATATAGACACGGTACTAAGCTGGATAAAGTCATTATTGAAGAGAATCGACGAGGTTAAGCATTAATTAAGTATTATATTAAAAAAAATTCAAATTTATAAAAATAAGATATGAAATATATATGAAAAAAAATCTTAAAGTACAATTTCGTAAATTCATAATGTAATTATGTTGAAAGAAATATAATAAACATTGATATAACATTTCTCCATTTACAGACAAGAATGTCGATTCTGAATGTAGAAATATTATAGGTAAGTTGATTTGCAACTTTGATATATTCTTGCAATTAAACATAAAAAGACATACCTTCTGCCTTTCTGTATATTCTTCTATGAGACATTTAATATTTCCATGTATAAGTGACTAATTACACTTAAGAATACAATAAGATATCAAATTTTAAACAAGGTCACTTTCTTTATTTCAATCAAGAAAATACAAAAGCAGTTTTGGAAGCTCACAAATTGCAGAAAGTCAACAAAAGAACCTCAGGTGTACAAAACACTATAGAGAAACTCAAAGAGAGTCATATAGCTATTCTGACAGGGAGGGCAGGGTCAGGAAAAACCACTACAGCGTATCAAGTCATGTGTGAGATGTCTGATCCTTCAATAGAATCGCCATATACCCCTGTTTTAATAAAATTGCCAGAACAATGGGTGAAAGTCATAAATCCTAACTATCGATATCTTGTATTTCTTGATGATGTTATTGGTTTAACAAATCTAGACAAAGGCGCAGTCGAAAAATGGAGAAACCAGCTTGATGTTATGATTGCATGTGCTAAAACTAGAGATGTTTTGGTGTTGATTGGCCTTAGAAGAAACATATTGGATGAGGCAAAGGATCACTTCATGCACGTAAATCTTGATGACAATATCGTTGATCTGTCGTCAGTGGATAATTTTACTATTAAAGATAAAGCTGAAATGCTGGCAATGTATGAAGGAAACTGCAACTTTAAAGCCTCCGAGTTATATGGAGAGGAATTTACTCAGTATTCGAGAGAAAATGGGTTAAATGCTGTTTACAGACTCTCTGACCGCGAAAAGGAGGCGATTCTTTTCATCAACCCATTCTATGGATTCCCATTGACATGTTTTCAGTTCTTCTCAAGACGTGACTTTTTTCAACTTGGTCCTTGCTTCTTTAAGCAACCAGATAAAAAATTATTTGATGCAGTAGAGAACATGCGACGGGCAAAAGGTGGATCAGCCTTTGAAAAAGTAAAGTATTGTGTTTTATGTTATGTTTTTATTCATGGAAGCATTGAGCCGTTTGGCATAAACGGCAACCTATTTAAAGGCATCAGTGAAAAAATGAAGATATCGGATGTTCTAGATATTGATATTAAAGACGCAATAAGTGATTTAAGCGGTTTTTTCCTGGCAAAATCAGAAATAGATGGATTATACAAATTCTGTCATGAAACTGTTCTGGAGACCATTTTAGTATCCTTTGGACAACTAGCTCCAGACGTCGTAATCAAGCATTGTAGTACAGAAAACATGCATGAACTGATTTGCACTGAAAATTATAAATCCAAACCTGGTGAAGTTGTTCTCAAGATTCCAAAACAGTATTTTAAAGACTTGAGACAGAGAATTTTAAATGATATTGGTGATTGCGAACCTGACGAATTTATGAATGTTAATACGTTAAATATCTCTCTCATAATGTACTACCCTGTACTCTGTGACCCAGAATTTGTCTCTTTTTTCTTTAATTGCAATTTCCCAAGTTATGAATATGAGTCCTTGTTCCTGATCCTAACAGAACCATTTATACGGGGCAAAAATGATGTTATATTAATAGAGCTTCTAGAGCGTTTTGGACCCCAACATGATACGCTTCAAAAATCTGATCTCAAGAAAGATTCTCTCAAAAACGAAATTATCGAAACCAAAAATGAGAATGAGGAATCAAAAGCTTGTCCTGACAAAACCAATTTGAGAAAATCTACGATTCGTATCCCCAAGTTTGAAATTTCGAAAATGGTTCTTGAAAGGACGTTGAGAGAGTTTTGTAATTTCGAGATGCGGACTAGTGTAATGAGTATCTTACATTATATTCAAAAGTACCATATTCTACATAGTGTGCTTGATTTGATAAACATAAGAACCAATCTGACTGTTCTTCATTTTTGTGTTTTGCATGGATGGGAAGACATAGTTGACAAAATACTTAAAATAAGATCACCAACAAAGACAGTGCACAACTGGTCATGTACTCATTTGGCAGCTTTTGCGGGAAGATCTGTTATATTGCAGAAGTTCATAAATTTTGGAGAAGATTACACCGAAAAAACATTAGACGGGTTTACTTGGCTACAGACAGCTCTTCTTGGACTCAGATATGGACCATGTAGAGTCCGTATGCCTTTGCTTAATGCTACAACAGATATACCCTTTTATATGTTCATGGGTATGATTTTTCCAGGAAGTGAAGAATATATGAATGTGATCAACATTTTCGAAACAAAAAGTGTCCAACATATCAAAGATGACATACTTATGAAAGTTGATGAGTATGAAAACAGCATTGTACATTATCTTGTTATTCATAACTATATTGATATTCTAAACCTACTTCTGAAATACAATAAGAACATTGCCTTTGGTCGAAATAGGAGTGATCTCCCTACAGCATTACATGTAGCTGTATATCTTGGAAGACCAGAAATAGTGCGATTATTGTGGAATATGGGAGTGCGTTCTTCTGACAATGAACTGTCTTGTAAGGGGACGCTTGAAAGTGGGGAGATGTTTTCCGGAAAAACGATGTCCTTTGACGTTTTCATTTCTCGCAGTGAAGGTTCAAAATGTAAGGTTAAAGAAACATGTTGGAATGACGAAAAGAATGAATTTCCGGAGATGAAATTGAAAACAATAGAACTTGTAAAAGTTGTTTTCGGAAATGCTAACGAATTTCAAAGTGTTAGAGATTTCCTGAATGTTATTCAGCAATTGTAGAGGAAATATACGCTGATATTTCAATTCACAATCAAATTAGAAGAATAAACTCCATATGCTGGTTTTAATGGTATGTTTTGATTACGAGACCTCAAACTGAATAGACATTGTCAACCAAAAGTGCAACCGTAACCTTGGAGTACCAATGTGAACAAATAGAATTCTTTTATTTCAAAATATTTTGATTGCAATCGTAATTCATACAAAATCTATATCTAATAAACATTATAAAATTAATATTATATGTCCATGGAAACCATTTAGATCATAATTTTCAATTTTAATATAGGTAAGATGTAAAAAAAAATGCCGATGTTTATACATTTATATGGATACAGATTTACATGCACTTATAAAAAGATAATTTAAAAAAAAAACGTGTTTCATTTTTCCACTAAAAAAAACAAAGCGCATAAAATCATTAAATGCAATTCAAACATCATCAAACATCTTGACATTTATATGAAATAAATAGATAATGAAGTTACTTGTTGTATGGTTAAAAAAAAAAGACATTTACGCCTTTAAAATAAATTAAAACTCCTGATCATTTTCAACAATATTGATCTAATATTGGCTCAGTGTACATAGATACAGGTGAATCAACTGTTTTCAAAAGGTTTTTGTCGTTACAGAGATCCATAATATGATTGAGTCATCATGACGATGTTATTGATTTTTTGTCAGAGTAAATACGCTTTTTCTTATCTCACTTTAAAAGAACTAAAGTAAACATTGATTTTGTCAATAAAGGTTATCCTATAATTTTAAATTAAACATTGAAAATAAAGACAGCAAACTAAAAAAAAATAAAAAAAAATTGTTGAGCCCAATATAAAAATGTTTAGCTTGATTCATGTAAGCTAGTCGAAATTGTGCATCATTTAATGGGGAGGGGGAGGGGAGGGCTTCGATTTATAATAAAACTACCTAGAAAAAATTATTTGCAATGAAAACATAAAATACATGTAATTTCTAGACCCCTCCCCATTTATTACCAAATTTAGAATTTGGATTTATTTCCCCGTAAACGTCACTGAAAAAGAAGATACAGTGGCTTTAACGTTATCGTTGGCAAACTAATCGTTTAGAATCGTTTGTGTAACGCGAGAGATCGTGCCTGTATCTGGTTTTATTTTTTCGGTTTTCAACGTGGTTGACCTTGCAGTAAGAATGTTATTTCTTAGTCACATTGAAAATGTATTTTTTAAATATTGCTACCTTAATTATTCATTTATGAAATCTGTATTACCACTTTTGTCTTTCATAAGATCATGTATAATTACAGTGTATGTGTATTTAAGTTATGCATGATGACATGGTATCAAATAAATACTACTACTTGATAAATACTTACTACTACTAGTTGAAATATGAAACAAACAAATATTCCAATTTGCTGTGTTGTGTTTTTCTACTAAACCGAATGTGAAATTAATTGGAATACCATTTTGTATCTACTCACGAGCAGAAATATACATGGAGAAACCTGCAATAACTCGACGTCACGATGAGGCTACATCAACGTGTAAGGATAAAATTCAAATATTGAGTATACAGTATGTTTGGTGATTCAATCATATAAACATGTAAATATATATTACATTTTTGAATAAGTTTTCTTATTATATCACAAATGTAATAAGTTTCGCTATACACCCTGAAAAATGCTGAGTCACACTGGAAACAGTTATGTCACGCCGGAAACAGTTATGTCAACCCCGCCGGAAACAGTAATGTCATCCTTTCGATCACGTTCACGTGTTTCTACGTTACGCATTTTAGCTCGGGTTCGAGATGTTATGACGTCGGTCGCTAAGCAAATGTAAACAGCGGAGCGTTATTCTTAACGTCAAGAAGGCATTTTTGGATTATTTGTGTACATTTTAACAAATTTAATTTCAAAAATGTCATTTATCAAAGATGAAAAACATTTGAAAATAACAGGGATTGCCCAATGCACACATTTGCTTGTAGCATTCAATGACAAACAAGCAAAGGAAAATTTAAAAACTATTTTATTTGGCTGAATGGGCCACGGCCGTTAAAATGAGGGAGCCGAGGCATCAATATTCTGCCTTGTAATGGCATCCCTAAAAATGCAAAGGGAACCCTGGGAACAGATGTTCACCTTTCGTGACTAGTCCAAAATGCACACAAAATATTCAATTAAATGACAATAAGTTCCGAAAAGCCTACTGGTGGGCCTAATAGCTGCAGGTCCCTTGACTGTTGGTAAAGACTGACACAAAAGGGCGACCGTGACGAGGTGTTCTTCTAAAACGAAGTCAGCTACACGAACACTCTGAAAAAATAAAATACAAATACGGCAGAAAAACAATTCAAAATAATGCAAAGGAAACCATGGATTATTTTCACTTGGTTAGAAAAAAAAGAAAGAAACGCACACTTGCATTTTGCCTATTTATATAATTCAACTATTGGTTGACAGGGATAGGGAGGGTGGGTGAAAGTTTCAGCGTCAACTGATGACACAACGTGGTGTGACGTCAAATGTACTATTAAGGTGACACTAATAACCCCGGGAAAGAGAGGAATAATTGAATTCGGGTTGGCTAACATACACTGTCAGCCGAACCCGATCAAAATAAAAAATAAGGTACATGTATTTAACTTTGATAAATGGCTTTAACCTTGATTGGTTAAATCCCATTATCAAAGATGAAAAACATTTGAAAATAACAGGGATTGCCCAATGCACACATTTCCTTGTAGCATTCAATGACAAACAAGCAAAGGAAAATTTAGAAACTATTTTATTTGGCTGAATGGGCCACGGCCGCTGAAATGGGGGAGCCGAGGCATCAATATTCTGCCTTGTAATGGCATCCCTAAAAATGCAAAGGGAACCCTGGGAACAGATGTTCACCTTTCGTGACTAGTCCAAAATGCACACAAAATATTCAATTAAATGACAATAAGTTCCGAAAAGCCTACTGGTGAGCCTAATAGCTGCAGGTCCCTTGACTGTTGGTAAAGACTGACACAAAAGGGCGACCGTGACGAGGTGTTCTTCTATAAACGAAGTCAGCTACACGAACACTCTGAAAAAATAAAATACAAATACGGCAGAAAAACAATTCAAAATAATGCAAAGGAAACCATGGATTATTTTCACTTGGTTAGAAAAAAAGAAAGAAACGCACACTTGCATTTTGCCTATTTATATAATTCAACTATTGGTTGACAGGGATAGGGAGGGTGGGTGAAAGTTTCAGCGTCAACTGATGACACAACGTGGTGTGACGTCAAATGTACTATTAAGGTGACACTACTAACCCCGGGAAAGAGAGGAATAATTGAATTCGGGTTGGCTAACATACACTGTCAGCCGAACCCGATCAAAATAAAAAATAAGGTACATGTATTTAACTTTGATAAATGGCTTTAACCTTGATTGGTTAAATCCCAGTATCAAAGATGAAAAACATTTGAAAATAACAGGGATTGCCCAATGCACACATTTGCTTGTAGCATTCAATGACAAACAAGCAAAGGAAAATTTAAAAACTATTTTATTTGGCTGAATGGGCCACGGCCGTTAAAATGAGGGAGCCGAGGCATCAATATTCTGCCTTGTAATGGCATCCCTAAAAATACAAAGGGAACCCTGGGAACAGATGTTCACCTTTCGTGACTAGTCCAAAATGCACACAAAATATTCAATTAAATGACAATAAGTTCCGAAAAGCCTACTGGTGAGCCTAATAGCTGCAGGTCCCTTGACTGTTGGTAAAGACTGACACAAAAGGGCGACCGTGACGAGGTGTTCTTCTAAAACGAAGTCAGCTACACGAACACTCTGAAAAAATAAAATACAAATACGGCAGAAAAACAATTCAAAATAATGCAAAGGAAACCATGGATTATTTTCACTTGGTTAGAAAAAAAAGAAAGAAACGCACACTTGCATTTTGCCTATTTATATAATTCAACTATTGGTTGACAGGGATAGGGAGGGTGGGTGAAAGTTTCAGCGTCAACTGATGACACAACGTGGTGTGACGTCAAATGTACTATTAAGGTGACACTAATAACCCCGGGAAAGAGAGGAATAATTGAATTCGGGTTGGCTAACATACACTGTCAGCCGAACCCGATCAAAATAAAAAATAAGGTACATGTATTTAACTTTGATAAATGGCTTTAACCTTGATTGGTTAAATCCCATTATCAAAGATGAAAAACATTTGAAAATAACAGGGATTGCCCAATGCACACATTTCCTTGTAGCATTCAATGACAAACAAGCAAAGGAAAATTTAGAAACTATTTTATTTGGCTGAATGGGCCACGGCCGCTGAAATGGGGGAGCCGAGGCATCAATATTCTGCCTTGTAATGGCATCCCTAAAAATGCAAAGGGAACCCTGGGAACAGATGTTCACCTTTCGTGACTAGTCCAAAATGCACACAAAATATTCAATTAAATGACAATAAGTTCCGAAAAGCCTACTGGTGAGCCTAATAGCTGCAGGTCCCTTGACTGTTGGTAAAGACTGACACAAAGGGGCGACCGTGACGAGGTGTTCTTCTATAAACGAAGTCAGCTACACGAACACTCTGAAAAAATAAAATACAAATACGGCAGAAAAACAATTCAAAATAATGCAAAGGAAACCATGGATTATTTTCACTTGGTTAGAAAAAAAAGAAAGAAACGCACACTTGCATTTTGCCTATTTATATAATTCAACTATTGGTTGACAGGGATAGGGAGGGTGGGTGAAAGTTTCAGCGTCAACTGATGACACAACGTGGTGTGACGTCAAATGTACTATTAAGGTGACACTACTAACCCCGGGAAAGAGAGGAATAATTGAATTCGGGTTGGCTAACATACACTGTCAGCCGAACCCGATCAAAATAAAAAATAAGGTACATGTATTTAACTTTGATAAATGGCTTTAACCTTGATTGGTTAAATCCCAGTATCAAAGATGAAAAACATTTGAAAATAACAGGGATTGCCCAATGCACACATTTCCTTGTAGCATTCAATGACAAACAAGCAAAGGAAAATTTAGAAACTATTTTATTTGGCTGAATGGGCCACGGCCGCTGAAATGGGGGAGCCGAGGCATCAATATTCTGCCTTGTAATGGCATCCCTAAAAATGCAAAGGGAACCCTGGGAACAGATGTTCACCTTTCGTGACTAGTCCAAAATGCACACAAAATATTCAATTAAATGACAATAAGTTCCGAAAAGCCTACTGGTGAGCCTAATAGCCGCCACGAGACCATGTCTGACATGGTCTGCGCCACCAGTAAGGAAAGCGTGACAGAACTTAAGTAAACCACCCCTCCCCAAGAAAAACTTACTTTGAACTGCTATATGTCTAAAATAAATTCATTATTGGTCCTAAGATACCATTAATATGCAAATAACTTGGGGGCAAAGTATTGCCCAAATGTCAGCAATGCAATGCAGTGCGGCAAAATCACTGCTCAAATACTGAGTTAGCGAAAATACATCGCCAACTGAAGGACTACTCACTAGTCACAAGCAAATGCAAGGCGCCAAATTACATGTAAGTAAATGACTAGCACTATGACCCCATAACTAGTCATAGCGCAGCCATGGCCCAAACTCTCCCTGTGCTGGTGAAACCTTTAATTCTGGGTATGAAAGGAAAACCTGAAACCCTTGCTGTAACCTTTGTAATGTTGTTACCTAATTCTGAAAGGTGTTACTGTACCTTGTCACCTAAAAAACAATTCGGACGATCGGGGCGGATCTCAGGGTACCTAATAAATCTCTCCTGGCCTTTATTAAGAAATTCGCGACAGTGCCATTGAGGCGCTTTCTTAACTGCATCACACCTTGCTGATTAATGCCCCCCCCCCCAATGTCGCCGATGTAAGATTTGAGAACATACTATAATAGACACTTTACCAGTTTCCGCAAAATTAGAGTGATCCACCCTTATATCTAAATTCTAAATAAAAATTAACAAAATATTACTCAATTTGTAATCAAATCGAGTATTCTTAACATTTGAAAAGGCCACGATAAATTAATTAAACGTGTTATTTACATGTATATTTTCTACTGAAGTAATTAACGGTAATTTCTATTCACTGAAACTGTTTTGTCTTTGAACATTTTTCCCAGGGGTAAATGCCATGCACCATACATTGAAAAGTAAATAAATACGCTCAATATTAACTCCTTTACACAATATAAATTTCCAAATGTCCAAAAAATGTTTGCACCTATGTAGAGAGGTTCTCAATGTCAAAAAAAAATGTTTAAACCTATGGAGAGAGTTTCTTAAAGTAAAAAAAAAAAATGTTTGCACCTATGTAGAGAGGGGCCTTAAATTTACCAACTTACCCCTTCCAGAAACAGGTATGTGAGGGGATCACAGGATCTGATTTTAATCAAATTGAGGTATTTGCTACCCCCACAATAAATAACTAAGCGAGGAAGGTCATCAATCTTGAGCAAAATCCTGATCTTTGAACAATTTTAGGTTAAGCAGGGAGGGGGGGTGTTGTCAAATAGGGGCAGCCACTCCTCTCAGTGTTATTTCTTTATTACATGTAACTCGCTGAATGGCTTCATCAATACAATATATCTTAAAGACTCAGGATTCTCACAATCGTATGCTTGTCTACTGTCTAGGGCCCTTGTAAGTTTTAACAGAGCTAAAAAACCAAAATAAAAGTAATTTAGGTGCAAAATGTGTCAAGGATAATTTGCGGGTCTGTTATAGGTATTTGGGGCTATTTGAGTTTCTAAGGGCAAGGAGCACCATGCTGACTGCGTGTTTGCCGACACAAGATTTGATGGAGAGCGAGTCATATTTTTGTGTTTAGTGTGTGGGTGTGGCTGTGAGCAAAGGATACAAGTGTGACTGTACTGATATTGTTGTCTTGGACATGTGCCTTTATAATTAAAATCATAACACTTCAGTGAAGGGGGATTGGGTTCTGATCCCAGACAGTCTGCACCGACATAGGCCTATTGTACATATAGAGCAACCACAACTCTTGGTCAACTACTGCAAATGATAATAAAGGATTACGCTCTTTTTTAAGTCGGAACTGGATGTCATAGTCCCGCCAGCCCAACCCAATAGTACGACTGGCGCCTAACCGTATTGTGTGCAAATATTTTAACAAAGATACTGCTGCGTGGGGATGAGCGGATACATAAATCGTAGAAAAGATAAGGAAAGCGTCAGTCCATGCTTGTATGTCCGTAATGGATTTTGCTTTAGGCTTAGTCGTGACTGCAAGTTTCCCGTCTTTTAGAGCAAAATATTTGGTGTCATCATTGGGGTCAGTTTCTGGGACATTATTAAGCAGTATACCTAAATTTATGTACTCCCCATTGACAATCTGTTTGGGACGTCATGTCCTTACTCATTGTCGTAGCTGGGCACAGCTGCCCTAAATGCACTAGAAATAATTGCATCACCTGATGTTTCATCCAAAATAGGGGAGGATGTTGGTTCTACTACACCCCCCTGTGATTCCTTTACCAAAGCTGCTACGCTTTCAGTGACCTGTCTCAGTTGATCTGCTGTCAACACCGCTGGTTGCGGAGATGCTTGAAAGCTGCTAACTTGATCCAATAGCAATGAGGGAACAGCCGATGCTGCAGCAACAGCATTCTCCGATCGAGAACCCCGTCCTCTCCTTTGACCTTTCCTTGGCGTGGGCTGACTATTGCCGTCTGCTTTGCGCTTCGGCATTCTGTCTATCTGTAGTCGTCTTTGAAAGTTTTGCTGTGTTGTGTTTTTCTACTAAACCGAATGTGAAATTAATTGGAATACCATTTTGTATCTACTCACGAGCAGAAATATACATGGAGAAACCTGCAATAACTCGACGTCACGATGAGGCTACATCGACGTGTAAGGATAAAATTCAAATATTGAGTATACAGTATGTTTGGTGATTCAATCATATAAACATGTAAATATATATTACATTTTTGAATAAGTTTTCTTATTATATCACAAATGTAATAAGTTTCGCTATACACCCTGAAAAATGCTGAGTCACACTGGAAACAGTTATGTCACGCCGGAAACAGTTATGTCAACCCCGCCGGAAACAGTAATGTCATCCTTTCGATCACGTTCACGTGTTTCTACGTTACGCATTTTAGCTCGGGTTCGAGATGTTATGACGTCGGTCGCTACGCAAATGTTAACAGCGGAGCGTTATTCTTAACGTCAAGAAGGCATTTTTGGATTATTTGTGTACATTTTAACAAATTTAATTTCAAAAATGTCATATAACATATACCACATGGCTTCTTGGGCGACTATACCAGAATATTTGCCCCCCGGTGACAGGAAAACCCTGGAGTGTTATGTCACTTTGCCTTCGGCATCGGGTGACTTAACGTTAACGCGTTTGCTTTAGCAATCGTGAAAGATCTTCTTAACTTTACACGTATTATCATTTTCCTGGTGGTCGTAGTTAACAGGTCATTTTTTCATTTGTTCATTTAACGAGCCGCAGTCGTACTTAGGAAAATAATCAATATTTACAGGTGTTGTTTGTGTAAACCTATATTCTGTTTGTTTAAATTCAAGATTTAAAATCGTAAATGAAACCTTCCTTGTTAACAGTTGTTCTTCCCGTTGATAGACTGTATATATCATGCATGAAAACGTGATACCTTACAATCATAACATTATTTAGACAAACCTGATCATATGACGATGATGTGTGTCACGTGGGAACATAGTTTAAAAACAAACCTTGTATAAGAGATTCTTAACTGTTCTATGAAAGTTTTCAACAATCCAGTAAGTAGCATTTTATTTGCAGTATACTTATTTTGTTTATACTGTGCGGCAACAGGAAGAATTTACTGATTAAAGTTTTAATCTTGTAAAAATATGTAATGCATTTATTATCAAACGTGTTAGGATTGGTTTCCTAACTCATTTATTTAAAGTAAAATAGATGATAGTTTATATTTCATTTGGAGAAAAATATCATTGAAACATTCAAATCATCATAACTGCTGGCACCGTGATCGGTAGCTCAGTCTGTAGAGGGCTCGCCCCGTGATCGGTCGTGAGTTCGCATCTCGGGCGCGACTGACATAAATCGATAAAAACTAGGAAGCAACTGTTTTTTCGCCATGCGCTCGGCACTTTGAAGTGGAAGTTGTGGGTCATTCGGATGAAACCTAAAAAAATCGAGGCCCCGTGTCAACGGCAGGCGTTAGGACGATAAATATAAAATAAAATATAAAATAAAATATAAAATAACTATCCTTTATAGTCCAGGGATAGCAAAGCTTTACACCGGGGTATAGTTTTTGCTATACACCCTCGGAAAATTTTCATGCATAATTTGCCACAATTTTGATTTCCAGCGATAAACCTATAAACTGATGATGTCATAATGACTTCAGTAGCATTGTGACGTCATCAGGAATTCAGACTATTCTTGCAGTATTATCTTACTCCAAAAAAATTCAAACCTCAGAAATCATATTATACATCAGTATAATAAAACGCTTATCCTCTGGTTGTGAGTGGGATAGTTTTTTTCATCAAATTCTTGACAGGAACTATTCCCTTAGGGCAAGCCCTCGGAGAATAGTTCTCTGTCGCGGGTTTGATAAAAAAAACTATCCCACTCAAACCCAGTGGATAAGTGAATAATATTCGATAATACATTACCTGATATTTGATATAATATTGAGATAACCTCGCTTTGATTAATGAGAGATGTTGACTTATAAACTAAGGATAGAGTATCGTAATGGTATTTCGTAAAAACTAGTGCGAGTAATTTACTGCCTAAATTTGTAAAGCGTTGCATAAAAGGCTGCATCGCACTATTAAAGGAGATGCTACACTGTTTGCATGAAACTATTTTCAGGAAAGACTGCACAGTTTACACGAAAGGCTGAGTGGGTACCCGATTCTCACACACTTTGTACACGATTCTCACGAACTTTTGTCCGATTTGGATTTTTCCTCGGAATCCCTAATTTTAGATTAATTAAATATTTTTATATTTCATAAAAAATAATACTTGTCTAAATTGTAATTCAGTATTAAGAATATAATTTACATATAAAATATATGTATTTATTCAATTATCATATTGTTTGAAGATAACGACTACGTATCTTATTTGCGAACGCTATCAGTTCATATAAAATGTATTGTTTTATTTTCGTCATTCAAATCTTTACTATCCACATTTTATATCGTGCAAGTTTTTGTCTATATATCTTTAAATTTAATATCTTTCTTTGGAGAAGTCATCAAAGAAACAAGTAGCTGTGCAAAAACGAATAAGAATTACCCTGCTCCCCAGGAACGAGATTTAATTTCATTGAACGTACTTTATGGATTACATAATTACATAAATCCTTCATTTAAATGCTATTTTATTTATAATTTATTGTTTAGAGAACATTTAGAGGTCATTTAATACTTCTGTGAATTTCAAGATTATTTTTTTTCTTTATTGATTCTCTTCTTGGAGATTAGCATAAGTGTAGCTTAACTATTATGAGCAAATGTGCCTCTTTCAAAATCGTTAATTTCGTGGCATCTAAGTCAGGGGTTCTGGTGTGTAAGACAAGGGCTGTGTTCATTATACTGTATAAATACAAGAATTGTTTGAGACTGTTCTCCTCTACTCATGGGTATAATGCCGATAACATAATTACATATGTGTATAGTTATTTTAAACAAGGGTGTTTCTTGACCCCTGGGTCAGGGGTTCTGGTGGAAGGCAAGAAATTCTTTGAAAATGTTATCCTCTACTTTGGGGTATTATGCTGATAATTTATAAAATTCATATTTAAGTAGTTATGGTAAACAAGGGCGTTTTTTTCCCCCAAAATCTTACTTTCAAATCCATGGGGTATCAACACCTTATTTACGGAGGCATTAATAAAACATTCATAACTGGTAAGAGCGCCTTTTGAAATTGTTAAATTATTGACACAGGTTCAGTGTTCTTATGGAATGGGCTCTACTGATTAGATAGAGGAAATATTTTGCTTTGTGTTTTCACTCGCAAAGTGAACCTCGTGTTTATGTAAACATTTCATCTAGTCAGAACACCCGATAGTTGCCAGATGAAATATTAAATTATTCGATAATCTTCAAACTGACGTTTGAACACTGTAGGTAGATCAACTGTTGTTACGTCAAACAGATCTTTGTCTTGATGACTCGTGACTCTATCTTGAATAGATAAAAGTATTTTTTTTTACTTTTGATCTTTTATTTTACACACCGTTAGCGTAATCTCTTCATCTTGTATATAATGGTGAATGAGTCATGATATGTCAGACGTATCTGATTGGCATTTGATAGTTAATCATATAGTTGAAGAACATGATGACAACAGAAATGATTTTATCTCTGCCAATTTATAAAAGATCTAGAATTAGTTAACTAAAAACTGAGCTGAAAAATAAACATGTTTTTTTATGCCCCCGTAAAAGAAGTTTCGGGGATATATAGCTTTAGGTACCAATTAATTAAATTTGAATTTAAGAAAAGATTAATCTTTGCTATGTTGCCATAGGGGGGCATTAGTGTTTCACAAACATGTCTTTTTTTCTCATACTTTGGGTTGGATACCTTAGCTTCAGTAAAAACAATTACATCAAGAAGCCTTTGCATGAATGTATAACCAATTCTTTGCACCATCAGAAATCATGTATATTGAACATAAAAGTATAACTATGTCTCTTCTTATGAAATATTTTTTTTAAGCTTTGTGTGAGTTATTGGTTTGTAAAACACACACTTGTAATATACCGGGTAAGCTTATTTTATGAAGAATACTGCCATAAAGAATTACACTAAACCTTAAAAACAGTCCTTATATTTAAATTTAAAAGATTACATCATGTAAAAACAGCAATCATAAACTCACTTTTTGACTTTTTTGCTAAAACGTCATTGTAACATTGAGAGTTAGTTTCACCGCGTGTAATTCTCTAAAATCATATTGTTGGCTTAGTATAAAAACAGATAGTGAAATTATAGTTAACTACAGTAAACCAAATCTTCAAAGTCTTCACATTAGTTAGTCAAAGTTTTCAAAATTATAACTTTAAGTTTTCATAGTGATCATATTAGTAAATCACATTTTTCATAGTGAACTCTTGAGTAACAATATAGTAAGTGTCCGTTACCACTAGCGTAAAATCAAAGTTTCATCCAATTTTGCCGATTATCGCCAGATCTGTCAACGATTGATCATGTTGGGGAATTCTTGATAGTAGTTTAAGACATAACGTTAAGAATGTGACAGATCTGACCCTTGCCGTGCAGCAGGAGTGGAACCAGATCATCATGCTTGACATAAGAAACCTTATAAGGAGCAAAAACGCCGCTGTGTTTCTCTTCATGCTGCCATAAGAAATATTGAAATTTAATGTACTTTAACAACCTGTATGAGTTTCATGCAAGGTATAACAAAAAAGAATAAAATTGTCAATATTTTTTTTTTGTTATGTGACGACAATCGTATAATATATTATTCATGTTGTTTCTGATTTTTTTGCCATGTTCTAAAATTATCTCTAATTTTAAACTTATTTTGCTAAATGGAGTATTGCAAAGATTAACACTGTATACTTACCTTTCTAACAGCTCTTGTATTTAGTGTATATTTAAATTCAGTGTTACACGTATTGAATATGCAGTATATAAGAGTATAAATTTAAAATACAATGATGTAAAATCTATTTGATTGATAACTTGTACAATATATAAATATTGCATGTAGTTGAGTTTAACATTGAAAATTTTTACCCCAAGGAAACCATTGTCAACTGAGACACAGCCGAGGTTGACAATGTTTTTTGAGGGCTGAAAATTTTCAATGCTACACTGAACTACATGCACTATTTATTATTTTATTCTGAATGTTTTCTACAAATACATATAACATTGAACCGTGCGCGCATAAATTCTGCGCAGTCGCAATTTTTTTTTTTTTTTTTTTTGGAATATCACCCGTCGTCAGGCAATATTAACTGTTGCTACGTTAGAGGGTGTGGCTTCATTATCCAGCGGGTAAAAGTGTAGTTTTAACAAATGTTTGATTCTCGACCAATCAGATTCAACTAATTATATATCAATATGTTCATAGCGAACATTATCATATTTCTACTGTTATCGCTCTAAAGAAATCTAGCATCATAAAACTGTATATTTCCCCGAGAGGAGATTATTTCTCTCACCTGAGGACTACTCCCTAACAAATCAGAGCTTCTTTCTTGGATTACACTCCCAGGGATATTTATTATATGTTTTAGAAAATTGAAAAGAACAGTGGACTAAACACTCAAGAAATCTCGAGGCCTTGATGTTATTTTATATGGATTGTTACATTGACATCGAAACATTTAGGCATGCAATGTCAAAACAATGCTTGAAATCTAACAAACTAAAGAACACGACAATTCTTTGAAATGTTAGCGAAATTCTTACTTTTTATTTTATTGTACCTTCCAAAACCTTTTAGGGAACATCAAACTTATGTGCCCGTTGAGAGGGAAACTATTTATCTTGGGAAATAGTAATTTGCTATGTCTATATCCATCAATCCAAAGTTTATTAAAGTTTTAAAAGTGTCAAATGTATCACTATATTTTACTATAGTTTATTTTTAGGGATGTATTTAATTTCTGTCCCAAATGTATATACATGTATAAGTAATAAATAGGTTCAACCTATTCAATTCCAAGGAGCAAGGTGTGATCGGTCGACATGAAATACTTACTCCCTCATGGCACTTGATCACATCTCTGATGAGTAGGAATACTGTTCGTAATCTTTATATATTTCATTAAATAAACAAGTTGATTTATTTTTATTAATCAATGTATGTTTATGCCCCTTTTAAAGATTTTTTAAAATTCAAATTACACGTATAAAATGAATATGTTTGGAGAAAAGGAGCACCAAACATTAAAAAATAACGAAATCAATTTAACATAATCAAAACCTTGAAATCGTTTATTATCAAGTATTTGTTTTTTCTTTTATTCTGTTCTTGCAGAAAATATGAGGAGAGTGAAGCATGAGCAACAAAGACAACGGACCGATATAGAACAAATAAAAAATGAACAAATTCAAGGTAACAAGTAAAGGTTGAACTTCGATTTGAACTAAGAATGCAAAAGACTGGTTTTACAGATATGTCAACAAATCATTCAAAATTAGGAAGGGAAATAGTAAACTATTTTTAAATTAATTAAAAGGCATACGCAGCACAGTTAAGGTTACAAAAAGGAGGCGGAGCCTAGCATTGTTCGGGAAAACTTGACTATGACATCATACACAATATACGTCATACAACATTTCTTTAAGATACCACAAAATGAGTTTATCTGCTTATTTAACCAGTAAGAAATCATCAAACTACATTAAAACTTACTACAGCGTGTTGTTTGTCCTTAGTTAAATTCCACAAATCAAGTTATTAACAAGTCACTGATCACGATACACTTGTCAATATGACGTCATTTCTTACAACATGACGTAGTTTGTATGCAATGAGAGACAGATCAAGTAATATTTTCTAAACAAAATATGTATTCTCTCAATTAAATTAAATATTATTTACAGATATTCTATGGGCCAATAATTTGAATTTAATGTCTTCATCACTATTTTATTAATATATTTTCTGTAAAATACGTATTTAATTGACACTGTGGTATATATATGTATGAAAGTTCATCAGAGGTTAATGTGGGGGTCTTAATAAATCTATCTAGTGCAAGGGCATACACTCTATGAATCAAAGTAAGCTTTAACCTATCAACTAAAGAACTATTAAGGTATCTGAAAAGTGCTGCGATCCTGATGAAATCTTAAAAACAATTTAATTATATCAATATTTCATGCCGCTGACCAGCAAAAAATATATCATTCGGTCATACAAGAATAATTTTAACAATGAAATTCCAGAATTTGGACTGGATTGCAGCACTTTTTAGAAACTACAATGCGTGCTGAAATTATTTATATACTAAACTTGGAAATTTATCTTGGTTATGCCCTTGCACTAGTGATGTTGATATGTAACATATAATATATATATAAAATATAATCGTCCTCGATATGTAGTTATTAATCATAATTACAATTATCCGATATAAATATTGTACTAAAAATGATCGCCATCCCGATTACGAATGCATTTTTAAATACAAAATTTAATCGATATTTCCATTGAGCACCTTTACTGTAACTGTAACTTAACTGATACGCATGTTCTGTATTATATATCATTTTCAAATTTTACCTATAAAAAACAATTTCTTTTTCATTTTCGACCCTGATTTATTTGTATTTCTTCTTGCATAGAAAATACCTTAGATTCCGAAAGAAGAAACATTCTTGGTAAGTATTTCTTTTTAGTTTTAAGTACAGTACAGAGAACAATTTATAATGCTAAGATAATTTAGCTATTAATCATTACAAAATATGATACATTGAATCAGAATTTTAAATACCGCGGTAAACAAATTTTCATTTACTTTTTTTAATTCAAGAAAACACTTTAGCGTTGGAAGTCCAAAAATTAAAAGAAGTGATTGTAAGAATCTCAGGTGTGGAGAACACGATTGAGAAACTCAAACATACTGGTATAGCAGTTTTGACAGGGAAAGCTGGGACAGGGAAGACAACCACAGCATATCAAGTCATGAGGGAGATGTCAGATCCTTTAGAAGAATTACCATCTACCCCCGTTTTCATTAAATCCCCCGAACAGTGGGATAAAATCATTAATCGAAATCATCAATATATCGTTTTTCTAGATGACGTTTTTGGTTCAACAGATTTAGATGCAGGTGCATTTGAGAAATGGAAAAATCAACTAGAGATTATATACTCATGTTCTAAAACTGGTAATGTTATGGTGCTGATTGGAATCAGAAAAAACGTTTTTGATAAAATAATGAAGTATCACGCGCACGCAGTTTTTGATGATGAAAATATTATAGACCTATCCTTGGAAGAAAATTTATCCATGGAAGATAAATCAAATATTTTTGAGTCATATGAAAACAATTGTGAACTTGGAGACTCATACGTTGGTGATGAACACTTTTCTTTTAATGAAAAAGAGAAAGGATTGAAAGCTGCCTTTAAACTCCTTGATTTGGAAAAGCTTGATATACTTACTGCTGATTTGTATTTTGGATTCCCTCTAACATGTTTTCGGTTTTTTACAAAGCCTGAGTTTTACCAACTTGGTCTGTCTTACTTCCGACAACCTGATGAAAATTTGTTGGAAACTATAGAAAATATGCGACGTGTACAGAGTGGAAATCGCTTTGAAAAAATAAAATACTGTGTATTATGCTATGTTTTAATTAATAAATTCATAGATACCAAATGTGTATCTTCGGCATTAATTAAAACCATTTGTGAAAAGGTAGGGTTAACTGAGATCCTTGAAATTGAGATCAAAGATGCAGTTAATGATTTAAACGGTTTACTTTTGACAAAAAAATCTACAAAACAGTTTTATACATTTTCACAAAAAACTGTTTTCGGGGCCATTTTGGTGTCATTTGGGCAACTAGCTCCAGAAATTGTGATAAAATATTGCAGTAGAAGAAATTTATACGAACTGATTCGAACAGACAACTATGAAGCCAAATTTGGTGAAGTCGTTTTAAAGATTCCAAGACGATACTTTCGGGATCTGTTCGAGAGGCTCTTACGTGATGTTGATGGTGACGACGATGACGGTGATGATAATGATGACGATGATGATAGGATAGGCATTTTCAAAATATCTTCGGTATCTAGGGATATTTTGCTGCATCCAGTATTTTTTGACCCTGAGTTTGCTTCATTTGTGTTGGATTTAGAAATGTTTGACCAAATATCTACTTCGCATTATGCAGCATTTGATTTGGATAGGTTGATTTCTATAGAACAAACAGTTCTGTTGGCGGAGCTTCTTGAGCGATGCGGTCCTCATCATATTAGACAAAATCAGCATACATGTATACAAGAACCAAAATTTGAAATTACTATCGATGATATTTCAGATAAGTTGTCAAATCTTTTTTCCCATAAATGTGTGTTTGAAGTTGTCTTACAATATATTTTAAAATACAGTCACCTACCCAATGTTCGTGGTATAAATGATGTGAGATCAAGGAAAGGTCTCACCGCTCTCCATTATCGTATACTGTGTAATGGCTTTGATGAATTCGTAGATGTAATACTGGATATTCACAAACCAACAAAAACAATCAATGACTGGTCTTGTGTGCATCTCGCTGCTTATGCCGGAAAATTGTTGTTTTTAAAGAAGTTCATGAACCTTGGACAGAATTTTACAGAAAGAACGTCAGAAGGCTACTCCGTTCTACAAGCTGCTGTACTAGGTATTGCATATAGAAATAAAAAAGTCCCTGATCCATTATTTCAAACTGACATAAAAGAGAGTGACCAATATAAAGATATTTTGAAGGTTTTATTAACAAACAATGATCAATCCATCGCAATGGACCTATCCATCTCTGTTGATGAATACAGAAACAATATCACACATTACCTTGTTATTCAGAACGATTGTGATATTTTAGACTGTCTTCTTCATTTTGACAAAATGTTTGTCTTCGAACGAAATATCAGTCCTCTACCCACGTCATTACATGTAGCTGTATATTTAGGCAGACCAGCGATGATGAGAAAACTATGGAGTGTGGGTGTACGTCCTCGCGAAGGAGATCTCTCTCTCATGAGGACTAACAAAGAAGGCGAACATTTAAACAGCACTAAAGCTTATATAAGAAAAAATGAGAAAAGAGCTTCAACTGGCAAGCTTTGGATAGGTAGACCAAAAAAAGAATATATGATATTGAGAGCAATCTATGGAACTTGCGTGGATTTCGGAGGAAAAGGAGAATTTCAAGAAGTACGTAGATTTCTCATGGATGAAAAATGCTGTTATAGTGATATAGATATTGACGATTATATTTTGGATGAGGCAGAGAAAGTAAGATTGAACACGTGCCCTTATGACTGTTGTTGTATTATTTAAAAAGAAATATTTGAAGTTCAAAAGATGTTTCAATTCTGCCATTGCAGTTTTTTCCATGTGAAGTGTACTTGTCCAAAAAAAATAATTATGCATATTTTGTATTTTTACGTATATGCAGCATTAGCTGATTTTGTAATTAGATTGTTACGAAGCAGGCAATTAAAATTTTTATTTAAAATATTTGAGGTTTTCCGTCTCCATCGGAAGACGTTGTTATTCTTAGGACATTTTTTCACTTTTATTATTATCTTTATTGTTATTTTTACCGAATATGTGCACGCGATTTTCGGTGGATTTCTATGAAAATTTCAGGACTTATGCAGCATTACTGGAACCAAATTCATTTTCCCCGTTTTGATGACGTCACTTCCGGTCTAGACAAATTAAGGATTTAATGATTTCAAGAGGGTCTGGTTGTCCTCAAGTTTTCTTGATCTTGCATTGAAATTCATAAATGCTGTACATTGATACTTTCAATGACTGTCTCATGGTAATGGGATATTCAGTAATTAAATATTGTTGAGGAATCACCTTGAATAAAAATATTGTGAACTTGATAAAGTATTTTTCCTCATTTAAACACTGAAAATTTTAAGAACAAATCACAAAGTCAAATACAAAGTTTACTCAAGAATGTGTTGTAAATGATGTAAGTACTGTGAATTTTATGCATGTTTTATAAGATCTAAGGAACATGTGGAGCATTTAAATATTTCTCAATCTGACACTGATTAACATTCAAGATCAAATGCTAGGGTCAAATATAAACTTGTTTTACTTAAGAATGGTTATACATGTTAATAATGTGAATTCTGAATTTATAAGATCTTAGAACCATGTGTGACCTCACTACAATATTTATTAATGTCAATCTATCAACCAATATCAAATTTAGAAAATATATTTTATTAAACATAAATTATTAAATTTTCACATATAAAAAATTGAAATACATTTGTACGGTGTTGAGCTGAGCATAAACTGAGCAGAAACTGAAGTGAAATGAAAAAAAATAACAATTAGATTATCTTGAATTTAGCAACTATGTATTTTGCATATTTGAAAAATGTCACATACAATAGATGATGAACTGAAATTTGAAAAAGAATAAATTACTGAATTTAAATAAAAAAATCATAAAATTAATATTGATATCATAAGACAATTTCACATTTAAAATGTTTAATAAGTGAAAGTCAAGATATTCTAGATCTACATTTGACTTGTCTGTTTGGTTTATGGTCTAGTCATATCTTCTTTTTTCAGAATTGCATACAGAAAAACCTGTTACATCGGCACAGTTAGACTAGATTTATACATGTACACTGTACATGCATGTTATTTTCATGGTGCTGATCAGTTTAGGAAAAAAAAATAAAATTTTACATAAAACGTATACTTAAACATTATTACCATATAGGCATACGATTTTTAAAAATAATATTACACGTCGGACGCAAATCGCGATCCCGGGTCTCACGATCATTGTTAGTATGAAAATTAAAACACTAAGTATATTTTTCTTTAATTCTTCAGGTAGGCCAATTTCTTTACATATGTTTGCAAAATCAGTATTTGTCAACGTGTGATTACGATCTGTTTGTTAACTTTATTTTTTAACATGGTTATGATAATCGTAAAAAGCGGTCAGTCGGGAAATATGGAATGCCGATCTCGATTATTTTTCTTTATTAAAATATATAACATTTAAATGAATACCATAACTATATCTGATTTTTTATTTTCTGGTATTCCCTTTTTTCGTTTTGTCAAATTAATTCCTTGATTAATTCATCCATTGAATGAAATGCTGACTGACGTTTTTCATACCAATTGTTAGTCCATTATAAATACACTGAATTGACCACGGATTTTTTCCGTTATTTCCTGATTATGACAACGAGCACACGGCGGGTGTGACCGGTCAGCAGGGGATACTCACTCCTCCATGGCACCTGATCCCACCTCTGATGTTTCGGAGGTCCGTGTTTGCTCTGCTCTTATTTTGTATATTTGTTTAATGGACGTTGAGATTGAATACTGTTCGTTATTTCCATATCCTTCCTAAATATTAATAAACTGAGAGTTGCAGGATAGGATAAGATAGGATAGGATAGGATAGGATAGGATAGGATTAGACTGAAATCACAGGATAGGATTGTGGATGCAGGATTCACGATAGGATAGGATAGAATTGTCAACCTATAGGATAGCAGCACTGTATTATACGATATAACACAACTTGGGGCAGTTTACGCTTTTTTATAAACTGCTTCGCGGTTTATAAAGCGTAAACTGCCCCAAGTTATGTTATATCGAATAACATAAGTTGAAATTAGCTTCATTCCTTAAATAAAATATTTTACATTTTGGTGTTCCTAGAATATTGAAAATGCATATAGTTCCTATCCTGTGTTTTCTAAGTGAGAAGGATTCGCGTGTGTTATAGAAATTTGAACGTCGTGGATTTCTAATGGATTTCAAAAGGAAACTTACAACGAATGTAAATATAATTGAATATATTTCAGCTTGTCTGTAAATATATACCGTTATCATTTAGCATTCATCGTCATAATGTTATTTGAATCTAATATTGATGGTGTTAAATGATGTTGTTGATGTGAAATAATGGTTTATTTAGTTGATTACTTTGTGCATCAGTCATTTGGGTAATCTGGAAATTTTGTCTGGAATTTTTTTTAAACATACCCTTTTTTACTCTGAACTTACAATATCCACACTTCCTTTTTCTACCAATTCTAATATCCAGCAGACAGTTTAGAAATTCAGAGTTATTATTGCCTTACAAAAATGGATAAGTAGAGGACAAAGTGTATTTTGATTTAACTCTTTGCCTGTCTTCTGAATTTGAGTCCTCGCTATCGTCGGAACTGTCCAATAAATTGCTCATTATCGTCCACTTTTTCTTCAGTTTTACAACAAAAATTAATATGCATATGACGTAATTTTACGATGATTATCTAGTATGACGTCAGATCTACTAAGATATGCATTTTCCTACTATTTTATTTGTTTTTTAAATATCATATTCCACTGACATGACGATAAAACGCTAAACGAAAAACAGATGCTTTAAAGTGCTTTAAAGTGCGTGTTTGCGTGTTTGCGGGGTGAAGATTAAAGTGCGCGATTGTTGGGCAACGGTATATGCGTTGAAATGCGTGACTGTGGGGTAGAGTGTTCAATAATAAGTACATGTAATATTAAACTCTTTAGAATACATTTGAAGCCTGAAACACTTTCAATAGCTTCATATTTTTAGGATGTTCGGAGATTATTTGGTGACAAAGTGCAATGTGTCTAATGCATGTGTCAGTACTAACATTATTGAGCTGTGTATTCATACCTCTCTTCAAAGAACTAACTTAACTTAAAAAAAACGTTATAAGCATGTTGCTTATAAGGACAAGATGGAGAGAGAAAATTAGATACATGTCAGAGGAGAGACCCATTTCCAGGTTTGATCCGGAGGAATACTTCTGCGACGGAAATAGGACACAGGCGGTGGAATGGGGACCTAAAATTCCAGCCAATCAACACAAATTGAATAATATCATGTCATTGGACGAGACACGACTAAATTCAATTAACATTTGATCATCATGTAAATAAGACTTTCAGATAGAGAATCGTTTTGTTGCTATACTACTAAAATATTCAAATATCTAAGACTCAGTCAGTGAGCAGTTTTTCTCTGATGGGTAATGATCGCAAAATTCTAAACAAAACTTCAATGAAAATAAAAAAAATCAAACGAGGAACATTTCAAAAAGTCCTGAGAACTGTTTAACAAAGAATTAACCGTTTTACAGAAATTATTTTTATTATTTTTTTTTTATCATTGGAAACATCAGAAAAAATACACACATATTGTGACGTCACATTTTAGTTTTTATGAATTAATAAGTTTAAAAATGACGTCAAACTTCCGCATATTTAGCACACTGGCCAAAAAAATGGCGTAACAAAAGACACAATTTGATCAAATTAAAATTGTAAAGACTACTTTTAGTCATTACTCAGACGCAAGCTAACGGACGCAAATACCAGTTGGTGGAAGGCTTACATAGACTGCAATCTATCATATGGTGTTCTGTTTCGGAGATCTTCTTGTTCTGAAATGGTTTAAGGGAGTGTCAAACTTAGCATGTTTTTATCAAATTTCGCTCAGACTATCGCGTAAAAGAGACCTAACTGTAAGAAAAATGCAAAGTCGATAATTAAAGAAAACTAGTTCTAATTGTAACGGGGACCATTACAGATGTTCCCCAAACGCTCCCCAACTCCCTTTTTGTGCCATATTCTCTGTAAGCTTCATTAAATAAGGCAAACCTTATGCGTTTTAGACTTTAACAACGTTTTCCCAGAAGTATACCAAGTATCTTTAAATTTCAGCTTTGCATGCGTGCGCATGTGAATGCATGTGCGTAATGACCATATCAACTTGTCTACACTATCTATATATTTTAATATACTAAATATATTATAGCATTTAATTCAAAAGTTTTTTTTAAAAATACGCTAATTCAAGTGTATTTTTAAATTTACTAATGTCACGTGCACGCACGTGCATGCATGTGCATGATGACCATACCTTCTTGTAAGGATCCACTATGTCTATCTATGTTCTAAATCCCATCCTGTTTGGTTGATAACAAAAGGAGTTATAGCTATTTAAAGTTTCAGCCAATCAGATTGCAGCACATGTGCACGCGCATGCTTTTATGATAATTCTTATATATCATGCTGTAGATCTTCATAGTGTATGACTATGTTCAAAATTTCAAAGGATTTTGTCAAAAAACAAGAAAGATATTGAGACTTTAGTTTTAGCCAATCAGAGCGAAGCGCATGTGCATGCGCGCGAGATCTTGCTATTTTGACCATGTCCGCATGTCTATGTAACTAATATATCTTCTTATTATAAGTTTCAAATCATTTCATCAAAAAATAGAAAAGTTACGGCTATATCTATTATATTGGTCATTTCACGTGTTGCACGTGCACGCTCTTGCAAGCACGTGCGCGCAAAATGACCTTGATTCCGCAAATCTACATAACATGTCTACTGACCTTAAAAAGGTTTTACCTACATCGGATGAACAGTTTACAAGATCACTCCCGGACAAAAAAGTACCCAGGAAGAAGAAGAAAAATAAGTAGAAAGTTTGCCATTGCAAGCCATAGCTTATGTCGTCCCAGACTGGACGAATCTTTCACATTTTGTCATTACTAAAACAAAACCCATTATAGCTTAGCTTGGAAGACCATCAACTCGTATCAGTCCCTTCAGTACTTTCAGTACTTTGATTTAAAATCAAAGTAAAAGAATTTACACTTTTCACATGTTTCCATGGAAACTTTATACAATTTCCAATTTTTAAATGCAAATCGCACAATTACATATACTAACCATTACAACTACAAAGTTTCATGAAGAATGTCCAAAGGACCAGAGAGAACACTCGCAGACAAAATTCGTCGCTTTTTGTAGGTTTCCATGGCAACGGTAGCCATTTTGAAAGAAATTGAAAAAACGGTCCCACAACTACCAGTGATCTTCCTTTGAGGAAAGTTTCAAGACGATTGTCCCAGCCATCTCCAAGAAAATGCTTGGACAAAAAAACATGCGTACAATCGCAATATGTCGTCCCGACTTCGTCTGGGACGACATAATAATAATAATAAGAAACAGAGTAAAAACAATATGTTCCCCAACTTCGTTTGGGGAACATAATTAGACGATCCTGTTACAAAATTTGATGGCGTAATTTCGTCATGTCTTTTAACCAGATCTGTGAAATCGATGAAGGCCCATGGGAAGTTAAGTTTAGTATGTTCAATATTTTCTTGTAAAACCAAAATTGCGCCGGCGCAGTTGTTACTCCACCGTATCTCCACATATTTGCAAATTTTAATGCTTGGAAAATAAATAAGATTTTATATGACTTTGTAGGTTATTGCAGCGCAGAGGGTCAGGCCGCTCTAAACATATAAATTTAAGTGTTGGTATATGGGGATTGGGATGGGAATAGTTATTTAAGAAATAAATAACAATTTTATAAACTTCAATGGGAATTGAAGTGGGTCGGTCACGTGATCAAATCCTGTGAAAGCCAAAGGCCTTCTCAGAAGATTTGATCACGTAACGACCCACTTCAATTCCCATTGAAGATTATAAAAATGTTATTTATTACTTATATATAGATTTGAGAGAGACAATTTGAAAATTTTCGATTTTAAATTATTGCAGTAACTGTCCGTCGTAGATTTTGAAAATGACGCAAGGTGTAAATCGGCTTGCATGGCGGTTACGCTTCGAATGCATTAGGCTAAGAAATCTATTTCGAAGGGTATGTGTTGTGAAAGGCTACTTGTGATCAGTTATAGTGAACAGATTGTTGTCTGGAAGTATTTTTATTCGTGAAAAATGATAATCGATGCTGAAAAGACACAAGAAACACGTCCGAAGTTTGAAAATAAAAAGTTGGAGGAATTTTGGTCGCCGGAAAGTAATGGATGGATACGATGGATTGAGACACTTGTCCGAGTCAGTTTATTTTTAATTTGATCCAAAACATTCTACGGTTTCAATAAATAAAGGCATACTTATCTTAAAACACTGATAAACACGGAGACACTGGCGACAGCTTTACACTGAACTACGAAAACGCCGAGGTGTTTGGCAGCTGTTCATGGCATGGTATGCAAAATTTTTCAACAGATTAACACATTTATCGTGAGTAAAATTTAAAGACAAAATAAAAGTTTATCATGAAAATTTAACCAAAGGTTTACCCAAAAAATAAGGATATACGTTAGAGACTGTGAAGCTGACAAAAGTGAAGAAAAATGTAAACACACGTTACTCGTTAGGCTCCCAGTTTTTTCTATGTACACAGGTTGAATGGATAGCCCAAAAACTGTATGAAAAAAAACTTGTTAACATTTTCAATAAAATAATTATCATTTTACTTGCTTATTTTGCTCATTTTTATACATGAAAAGCAAGTAGAGCAGGTCATTTTATGATTTATGTACACGTAGATACATGTATTATTGCACCGTGTGATAAGGTCACGTATTGACCTCTGACCTCTGACAAACTTCTTATAGAATTGAAGATATTTTCTCTCTGTATGTTTATATAATGGAGAGATACCACAAATGTATATATTCAGAATTAAAGGTTTTCTAAACATTGAAAAGATATATATTCAGAATATTCTGTCTCTTTATAAATTACGACATACATAATATATTAACTTCCATAAAGTGAATCTTTAAAAATATATATGTTTTTTTTTTCAGATTTAATATATAAAGTTGCTTATCATGTACTATCGAAAAAAACGACAGGTCCCTTTTTTTTAGAACTCAGAATTTTAGTTCTCGCATAAAAACGTACTCTACACAGTTCTGTTTTACACATGTATTCTAAAATTGAAAATTAAATACATTTTTGAATATACTAGTTGGTGATGCATATGTTTGACTTCAATTCATATTTTATGCAACATTTACTCGAAAAATTGATGTTTAAAATTGTATCGTTTTTGTTTCATATCTATCCGACTATATTTTTTTTAAAATATTCGCCACTATCGTCTCCATCAGTTAGTCGCGTGACTTTTTACACATATCGAAGCGGTTTGATGATCAAGACTCATTGTTTACTCTATATATTTCCCGGGCGACAATTGATGGTTACATTAATGTTGTCTTGTAATCCTTTTTGGAGTCAAAAGTAAAAACCAATAGTGAGTTTGGGCGCCGAAGTTGAATTAATGTGAAAAAATATGCTCAAAACAAGTTAGGGGCATGACTTTTGTATATATATTTTATTCGTAAAGGGTAAGAGTCCTGTTGCTCAAAAAGCTACTTGTTGAAAAATACATTTATATTCTTCAGTTTTATACAAAACATGTTTTATTTCATACAATTGACAGCTATATAAAAGACCGAAAATCCAGACATATCATAAAAATAACAATCATAACCGGACATAAACTGTGCCAGTAAATAACCCATACAATGGAAATGCTGATACAAAGTACTATAGTTCTACTCTATCTATTTGCAAATTAAAATTTTCTTTGAAATATTTTTGCAAATACGCCATTGGCAGCACTTTTACGGTCGTCTCATGTGGATAAAAAGCGACATTTCAGTATATTTAACATTCTATACTCTGACGTCATTTTTTGAGTTATTACGTCATAAAAATTATAAAGTGACGTCACAATATGTGCATATTTTCCTGTCCTTTCCAATGGAATCAAACTCAAAAATTTCCGTAAAACGGTTAATTGTTTATTAAACAGTTCTCAGAACTTCTGAAATGCCCCTCGAAAGTACTGAGACAGTACGGGGTTGAAATCAACTTCCTGGTAGATTTTATTTTATGACATTAAGTTTGTCATTGAATTTGAAGTAGAGCATTTCAAAAAAATGTTTAGTCAAAAAACCTTTTTGAGTTGTCCAAATTTTACGAGGCCCAGATTTATACATTTCAGGAAGTAAACAATATTTCAAATATATGTAATGCAAGAGGAGAGTTTTTTGTTTACTTGTGTGATTTACAATTAATATATTTTTAGTTTAAGTTTTTTTTTCAAAATACTTCATGAGCTTGAGTAACATTGTTCATGCCACTTTTTCAGTTTGATTCAGAATGTTTGTTTCTGATCAAAACAATTTCTGCACTCTTACATTTAGTTAAGATTTGATTCATGTGTTCTAGGCAGGGCTTCCGTTTTGAAGCATTGACAGACAGTAATCCATACACGCAGTTATGATAAGGCTGTCCGAAGGCTTAATATTTCTTAAAAATTTACATTTTATTTTGAGCTAGATATTAATTTCAATATGTGGTCTTTGTTTGAAATTGCAGTCAACTTGAGATAACAGTTTAATCAGGTATTATAGTAAAGCATTTCTGTTATGTAAGATGACTGTGTTGATCACGTAACGGGCATTTTTGATATTCTTAAATGTTGCACAAAAATCGCATCGGCACAAGTGCAAAACAAAATTATTGTGCAAAGTTTGTTACATAGATCAATTCATCGTGATCTCTGGTACATAAAAAGTGCTGGGGGCAGGTTTAATTTTTACTTCTTAAGAAAATATTTTACGATAAATTAAAATTACCTACGTAAGGAGGGGTATTTTCCACTCTTTATCGCGATTTGTACAAAACGGATAACCTACATACAATCCCCCAGCAAAATTCAGTTAGAACACATACTTCTCTTTTAAGGCCGTGTCACACTGTCACGATTTATGCTACGATTACCCACGAATTAAGAAAAGTGGAAAATCGCCGTTCATCGCCAGGTTTGTCTTGCGATTTTTCTACAGCGTGTGGAATATTTTGCTGCTAGAATGGTGTGTCTGCGAAGTCTGTGCGACAAAGTACGAGGTTTCTACGATTTAAGTACGAACTGAGGCGACAGCGTTACGAACTGTTTACGATATTTCTACGATTATGAAGGATTAAGCGCGGTTACATTACGATATTCGTACGAAGAACTACGATATGCCACGTTACATACACGATATTCCCACGACTAATGGCGAGTTCTTACGAATATACATGTAATGGAATGCATATATAGAGTAAAGGGAGATTTGTCTGATATCATTAAACATCATAGTTATGTTATTTGATAATGGTAAAAACTACAGTGTGGAAATTTCGATTATGTTCAATCTCTTCATGTGTGTATTGTACATGGTGTTTATAGTTTCTGTTACACATGTATATTCAATTTTTTTCACTTTTCTAAGCTTCTTTCCTTTTATTTTAGGCAGTATTTTGATTTCGACAGTGTTAACATCAGGCACCGTCTGCCTACATCGTATAACTCGTAGTTCAATCGCACAGTGTTCGTACAGCACTTGCCATCAATCGTCCTTTTTCGTATCATATTCGCGGGAAAGTCGTACTTTGTTCTTATCAATTCGAAGAAAGTTCGCAGTATCTCGTAGGACACTAGCAGTAACTCGAGAGACATTCGCACAAACTCGAAGGACACTCGAAATAACTCGTAGGACTCTCGTAGTGTCGCGAGTACCACGAAGTTCCGCGAATGTCGCACGAACTTCGAAGATTTACTACGAATATGAGTACGAGTGCAGTGCGGATGCTGTGCGATTGTCTACGAATAATTAAAAATCGTACTGTGTCCACGATTGTTTTGAACATGCTCAAAACAATCGCCAGGTTTGGCGATTTGCTACGATCCAACACGATTAAGGAAGATATCCTATGAGTACTTCTGCGATAAATCCCGATTTGCTGCGATTTTTGAATTCGCAATGAATCGTAGCTATAAATCGTGACAGTGTGACACGGGCTTTAGATTCACGCAGAATTTCTTCAATTTATCCTTGTCTTTCACTTGAACCAGTCCAATATAAACACGATTCATAAATTCTAACTCTGTCTACGGAAGTGAAAAGGGGGCGTTTCAAACATAATTTTGTCTATTGCTTGAATACATATATATCGGACGAGTAAAAGGAATAGAGATATATAAATATCAAGTGTTAAACATTAAAACAGCACACAAGAGCTTAAAAAACAACCCTTACTCTTTAATTAAACGTATGAACAATTTCTTAAACGAGGTAAATTATTGACAAGCAAGTTGATGAAACAAGAATATCAACAGTCTCGTTTAAAGTCATCATTTCGTAAATTCTATGGTCAATACAATGACCTTGTCAGCAAATACAATTTATCATTGAATGAAATGCTGACTAACGTTTTTCATACCAATTGTTAGTCCATTATTTATACACTGAATTGACCACGGATTTTTTCTGTTATATCCTGATTATGACAACGAGCACACGGCGGGTGTGACCGGTCAGCAGGGGATACTCACTCCTCCATGGCACCTGATCCCACCTCTGATGTTTCGGAGGTCCGTGTTTGCTCTGCTCTTATTTTGTATATTTGTTTAATGGAAGTTGAGATTGAATACTGTTCGTTATTTCCATATCCTTCCTTACACAAATCCGCATAATAAATCTACATGCCGTGTAATAATTATGACACTTTCCCCGTCATGTCAGCTCGAGTATGCAGTGACTTGACGTCATATTCTATTATGACGTCATATTTAGGTAGTTCAGAGAAGTTACTACAGTTTGAACAGTTTGATATTTTACGGACAGCCTTATCGTAGCTGCGCACTGAGGTAAGTAATGGCGTCTAAAAATCACAACTATGAAAATGGAAACATGCCTGTATACCCCCTTGTCATACATTAAAACATCACTTACTGAAATGCATGCAATGCAAACTAATCTTGCTTGAACCGGTAGGCCATTTAGGTAGAAACTTTTATGATGATCAGTACATGTATCATTTAAAACTGGGCTGTGGAACTCTGCAAATTTAGTGCAGCCGTAGTTATATATAAAATTTATGGGTAATATGCATGGTTTGGGTTGAATGGGTTGAAAATAGATCTCTTATACAAGACACAGGTAGGTTAAGGTTACAACCAAATATTCTACTGGCCTATATGCTCTGTCATAGTAAGCTATATGACGTGAGGTGAAGAGTTAACAATTTCCTTAAAATCGATATCTAAAATTTATTTGAGGTCGTAAAAATTAATTAAAAAATATATAGGCATAATATAAACAGAAATTTGTCATTACTGGGCCTCTGTAGTTATCACAGGGGTTACATACCAAACCCGTGACGTCATAACTGTTGATCATGTAGTAGCAGAGTGAAAGTAAAACGTAACAAGAATTCATGTAAACAAACACTAGACATCGGAGCTTAAAAGCATTTAGAAGGAATATCATGTGTGATTCATGTGGGAATAAAGCTTATAAATAAGGTATGGTAATATAATTCTTCAATTTCTTCGTAAAATTAAAGCAGGGAGGGTGTTTACTTGCCGATCAGCTTTTCCTCTGTCGTTTGTAACAAAATAAATGCAAAAGTTCAACACTATGCCGCATACCTTGAAACTAAATTTTTGTTTACATTAAAAGTTTTTATTCTATTGTTTTAAGAAAGTGCGACTAGAATCGTATGGTTTACAGGAATTGATCCATTTTTTTTCGATGTTATGAACAAAATGTAAAACTTTTGAGAAGGTTTGTTCCGAAAATGTTTAATAAATATTTCTGTGATAGGACAATAGGATTCTAGCAGCACTTTTCATGTTACAGAGATGTTTTTGCATAACTATTATTACAAATTAAAATTTAATATCCCCGGGGTAGTGTTGAACTTTTCACTTTTTCATTAAGGCATATTTTCTAATTATAGACATCACGTGGTGACGTCATGGTGAAGTGCTAACTGTAGTATAAGTTCCATTGAAGTCTATAGAATGCATAATTATAGCAAAAGATTTATTCTTAACTTTTCGATTTATTAGTGTTACAAAATTATCAAAAGGGTTAATTCGCCGAACTCTGATCCATGTGCTGCCTTAACAAACCAGCGAATTCTAGGGGTAAGCAAATGGCATGTGTTTGAATTGGAGAGGGCTTATGTGATGAAACCATGCTAATTCATGAACATTTGTATAAATTTAAGTGGGGTTTTGATCATGTCAGGTATAGTTGGATTAAATAATATAGGTCAAATAATCTTTGTTTAAGCTGAGAATTTGCTTAAGGCTTCTAGGGCAATTTCAACATCATGAACCATATGATAAGTCAGTAAGTATAGTTAGGGAATGTTGATATCAAATGTGCATTTCATATACTACCAATATACCCTGGGGATTGGTTTCTTTAAGGTGAAATATCCCTCAGCTCCAAATTTCACCATTTTTTTAACTTCCAAACATTGATTTTGATCAGTAACAGAAGCATTTGATTCAAATGGAAAATATTTTGAAGGATGAAACGTTTATTACTTTTCCAGAAATGAATGATATTTTTATCATAATGATTTTTTTTATATATCACAAGAAAATCAAAACTATGAGTTATATATGAAAATTATATTTAATGTCATACCTGTCTAATTCTGAATAGGAAACACAATAAAGCGATGCTTTTTAAATTTGGATACCAAATGATGTCTGTGCTTGTAAAAAAAAATTGCATCCATCAACGAGAGTTATCTTTCCATTCTCACCCTTGAAAATATTTTTAGTGAAACAACATATTAATTTATATATTTATAATCGATTCTGCATCTGAAATTTCTAAAATAGTTTAAACAAAAGTATACAAGAAGAAATGGAAATATTTCATTTTTCTCATTTTAAAGGAACTTTGAATAAATGTTTTGGGAAAACTATTATAGATAATTAAAGAAAATATTGGCAATAAAAACTAGAAATCAACCTCTGTACATGAGAGTAGATTTGCATGACTTGACTCAAAAAATGGTCCTCATTTAAGTACCCTGTACATTCTGACAAGAGAATTCATTGAATTTCATGGGAAATGTCCTCAGAAGGTTATTTTTCTTATCAGAGGGATAATACACCTTAAAATGATACTTGATTACTTTTTATTTACTCCTGTATTTAAACTCTTTATATACAAGCAAAATACAATTACATAAAATATGTTAAATGTACATGTTACATCTAAGAAAGCATCTATTTTTACAGTAAAAGTAAATAGAAAACAAACAATAAGATATATAAAAACATTATTTAGTGGCCAAGCTCTATACAAATAATACCGCATATTTGAGTTCATCTTGCAATATGCGTCGTTATCAAAACTCTATCCTTTTATTATACATGTATGTCATCATTACCTTTTTGGTTAAAAAAATTATAAATGAGATAAGCCGGAATTTATTAATCCATCTATACAGTGTCGGTACTTAGTCACTAGGTGTACGGGTTTTCTCCCCTTTTCTATGCATCATTGAAAGTGAAAGGTGGGTGATGAAAGTATCCGATTGATTTTTTGTATTATGAAATACCCTTCCACCCCAGCCCTTGAGCTACATGCAGGTGTTTAGTATATACACTTTCTCCTTTTGTTTTCACATGTTTAAATTACGTTTAAATTGTTTTACATAGTTTAGCTATACCCAATTGATTGAAGCTATGGAAATGTTATTGAGAATCCTTTTCTGCTGTTAGTTTTTGTTTCTGTCTTTTCAGGTATTAGAAATTTCGTTGAAGGAGACTAAAGATGCTGATCAGAATTGCCTGCTATTTCCGTATTCTAGAGCCTTCGGAATGATCTCTTGCCAAATACTATGCGTGACAAGGGTCAACTTGGCGAAGTATCCATTCGAGGAGTTCGGGGAAAGACTGTAGACTATACATGTACTTACATATAACAGTGGTCCTATGGGTGAAATCGTCACCTTCAATTTAACCATTGAACTGTTGATTTTGTTGACTTTGTGGTTGATGTTGATATAGGTGATGGTTGAAGTTGATATATGTGATGTTGACTGAAAATTATATCTTAAACAATGTAAATCTAAAACAAAATAAAATAATTATATATTTAAAGATAACTTGTGTTGAAATGTGTCCGTAGCACGAATGAGGTCAATCCAGCGTGCTATTTTCCCCGTCAGGTAGGGCACAACTTATGTTGATGTTGGGGGTATGTCAGTTTGTCAGCTGCCCACTGTTGTGTAGACCACTG
The DNA here is from genome assembly GCF_032062105.1 of Saccostrea cuccullata. Lineage (NCBI taxonomy): Eukaryota > Metazoa > Mollusca > Bivalvia > Ostreida > Ostreidae > Saccostrea > Saccostrea cuccullata. Next base: position 61,869 of record NW_026938832.1, read on the forward strand.
TGGACAATACCTGCCAACTCGAATAAAACATTAAACTTAAATACTTAGCGGTTGTTAATTATATATACTATAGGTCTTTGATAAATAAATATATAATAAATTAGCAATGGTAGATTCAATGTTAACATTGAATTACTGTGTGCATATAGTGTGTAGGGTATCTACATCCAGCGTGTAAAATCATGTTTTTCGAATTCCTTGCTTACATACAAAGCATAAGATTAATTATCTGAAATTTGAATACATAAGATCCACCTTATACTAGTGCGTATGGTTAAGTAAGCCTGTGTTCTATAATTTCTGAAACAATTTTTTTCGTAAAAATGAGAAATTTTGGAAATTGACATATTTTTTTCCTTGTCGTGACCGCTTCGTATCCAATGCACTAGAAGCAATATACTTATTTGTAGCAAGGATGACGACATGATTTCTTTTTTTATTTGTTGCATCGAAATCATTCTAAGAGACATCATAAATGCCTTGAAGATGCCATAGCGTTTTTCTTTGAATCTTTAGGTGTTTTTATTTAAAAACAAGTTTCTTTGTAACACCTTTGTATAATAATATTAATGGCTCACAGTAAATGCTGAGATATTAAAATATTAAAAGATATTTAATGTCTCGTTTATTGTCTAGATTCCAGTCTTTGATTATGTCATTAAAATGCATCAAGTGTTTTTGTACCTCATACCATGTCATGATCCTGATTAACATATAAATACACATAAGTACATTAGTTGGTCAAAAGTATATAATAAGTCTAGAATGGTAAACACAAAGAACATTTTCTCTGTATCATTGAATACAGCACTGACTTCCATTAAAGATATTATATTGTTTCTACTTTCTAAATGCTTCACACCACAGAGACTCATAAGCGTTCATTTTGTCTGCAAATTTACCATTTAACAAGAAAACTGTCTACACGGCGCAATGTTATACTGTTTCTTAATCTTTTTAGTAAGCCTGTTATAATTGCAGGGAATACAGGGTTTTTACATATATTGTATGTCCCTGTACTTGGGATATATGTAAAAACCCTATCGCTGTACATTTTGGTATTTTGAAGGTTTTTATTGTTAGGTGGCCCTATATATGACACCCATTTGTCTGCTTATGTCCCTCCAAGGTAGTATTTTCCATAATTTGGATTATTTTGAATTTAATTTATACAATAGTAAAGTTGGTGTATGTTAGAGATACATTTGCTAGTTTTTATTTTAAAGTAAAATAAATTGCTTTTAAATTAATTAATTTTTACTTAAACTAGGTACAGGTATCTGTTACTTGTTTATTTTGTCTATTTTGTTTTACGTTGTAGATATAATCTTTTAAAACATTGTATTACAAGAGTACAGAGTTTTCCCAAATAATGTAAACGTATCTCTTAATTTACAACAAAGTCAAAAAGGACACAAAAAACAAAAAGTTTTTATGTAAAATATTTAAAAACAGTTTGTAAAATGTCCTCTTTTATTTCTTGTTAAATGGTTATACAGGTGGATGATGATCAATTTTAAAATGAAATTATTATTAAAAAAATAATGTTTACCTTTAACATTCCTGATTAAGTTTGCTTATGAATCGATTTGTGAAGCAAAAAAAATATATAAGGATTACAAGAGAAAATGATGATTCCAAAGAGTAAACTAGTATTATATATGTACATAACAAAGTGTGGTTGAAAAAGGAATATCTGAAAAAATTACATATAATGAATAACACATAAATACCATTAATGGAATTACAGAGAAAATATAAAGTGATAATATGATGCAAATAATAACATTCATTTTTCTACTGACTGTGTTTGTAACAGAAGACATTTTTAGAGCCTTCATCTTTTTGATATGTGTAATAATGATTGCACAGGTAGCAAGCAACCCCTTCAAAATACCAATTATACTTAATGTATTCTGAATGGTTTCTGATCGGTCAAATGAATCTTCAAATATCATTGCCATTATTATTAATATGAAAGCTGTCAATAGTGAAGAATAGATCCATATCATCATAGAATATGCCATAATAGTCGATACGGTAAGTCTTATTTTGCTTTGTAAGGGATGGACTATTAATAAATATCTGACCAAACCAAGGAACACAATATGTGCAGTTGAACAAGACATAGATGCATCTTCTAGGAAAGAAAAGGTTAAAAAGCCAAAAATACTTCCGTTATAATCATATTGTTTGCAAAGATACTTAAACAAATCGGAAAATTTCCGTAAAAAATTAATGATGATATTCAAAGTATCTGGCAAAGCAATGCAACCAATGGCAATAAATGTTGGAGTATGAAACCGTTTATCGCATAGAATTTTGAAGATAGTAACAATATTTCCTATGAAACCCAGTATTCCTATAATCAATATCAGAATCGCCATTGATTTCTCAAATCCTTCCGAGGCCTCGGCAATAATCGTTGAATCAAACAGAAAGAATGATATAGTGAAATCGTTTTCAAAATTGTGATCGTCAGAGACGTTGTCTGATTTGTTGAAGCTTTCTCCAAAAGTTTCGTTTGTTGAAGAGAGCGTTGAGAACCAGAACGTGCTGTTATTGTACTGTTTTGTTTCCCCATTCATTTCAGATGAATTCCTTATTGAGGGTTCGGATGTGTTTGGATTATCAATGTTCTTTCATATAAAACGCCTCTTCTTAACAGACTGTAAAAAAATTCATATAAATAGAAATGAATTATTATTTATATAAAAGAAATAAGAAGGATAAGCTATTTTTCCAAAGTAAAACTAAAAATAAGCTTTACAAAACATGATTAGAAATTAACATACCTTTTGTTCTATTTGATGACGCAGAGCAAAATTTATAATCTTTGTCGTAATATCCTTTTGCCACCTATTGTTAGCTTTGAAAAAAAAAAACAAGATAAGATATGTATACGTCATGTCCTCTTTTTCGAGACAAAAAAGTTAAAAAGGAAACTTGTGATGTGTCTTGCTTTTGTTATCTTATACGACGCACATTTTAGGTCACTATGCATTTAAAAAAAAATCCATTGTGCATTTTCTTCTCTCTACGAGTATATCTATTGTTATACTATTTTATAAGATATTAAACATCGTCGTCATTACAAAGGTTAATTTAGTCTGACTCAAGATAACTTCATTACAAAACATATTATAATATTATTTCTGTAAGAACAAAGTACAGTTTCATTGCAAATTTGGTCCTGTTCTTTTATTTAATACGAATGTTTTGTAAAATATTAAATTCATCTATTCTTTATTATTAAAATTCTATGCAGTAAAAAGAAACAATCGTTTTTCTTTCATAACCTTCTTAAATATGTTTGCTACATCATAAACGTGTGGATTTTAGCATATTTTGAATAACTACGAATTGAACTATTAGTAAAATTATAGCTGTATAAATATCCATTGTTCAATTTTAACTAATTACTACAAAGAATATTTTGAATTTGAAGACGTAAAAAGGACGACGTTTTCCCTTTGACTAAATGAATATCTGAATTATAAATATAGATTTCTTTTTTTTTTTTAAAGAAGGACTACATTATTTTTATAAATAAGAAACTCAATCATCCTTTTACATAACCATTTGTGAAGTCGGTATGCAACGTAGACATTCAGAGATATATATATATATATATATATATATATATATATATATATATATATATATATATATATATATATATATATATATATATATATATATATATATATATATATATATATATATATATATATATATATATATATTTATATTCCCTGCTTGAAAAGTGATGGTGTTCAGGATGTCTCTCCTGTTGTTCATCTGTACGTCTGTCTTTACGTCCGTTTTTAATGTTTTAGGTACCATTATCTTAAACGCAAATGCACGCTCTTTACCACAGAATGTATTATAATGAGACCCTTACAGAATCTTTGTAATCTAATGCAGTTGTTCACCTACTGTTTTACTTTTTATCGAACACATATTTGGGGTTTTTCAGAGAAATATATGAGCACGGCCATTTTTTTCTAATGTATTGAAGGGCACCAATTTCTTATCAGCAACTCCTTATATACCACTGTATAAAATTAATTGATAATTTCACAATTTGTTGTTACATAATATTATTCTCTTAAGTACAATTAAATTCTAGTGAATATCGGAAAAATCTATATTTTTTTCTGTCTGCAATTTAATTGTTGCTGAATATAAAAATTAATTAAAGCTTGTATTGGCTATTTCTTCACTTGTTGTTAATATCATTCGATTCTCCTGCTCTAATACGACATTTCAATACCAAATATTCCTGCTTTCTTTAGTATGTGGAATTTATTTCATTTTTATTTAGATTTAATATTAATGGAATGAATCTCGAAAATAGCGATTTTCCTTGTCAAATAAATTTCCACGCTCTGAATGACACCGTTTTCTTCCTGAGATGCATGTTTTAAGTTTAATTTATGCTGGTAACTATTAATTCAATTCAAAGAGAAATGATTATTAAATCTTACCTATGAGTTTATCATATCTGTCAAAACGAACGCGGCCTTTTTCAAATACATAAATTGCTACGCAACCTCAAATGCATGTATCCCCGTTAATACTAATATCATAATTGTAATCGGGCTCTATCCCTTACATTTAAACTCGAAAACAATCTCATTCAAATACACCCAGGAGCTTGTCAGAAGTTTATTAACTGTAACCCCGGTAACTTCAACTCGACCATAATACATTACAATTACAATGGAACCCGTGGCGTAGTGGTTAGAGCGCTCACCTGCTAATCAGAGGGTCCAGAGATCGAATCCTGCTGGCACACCTTGTAGTAATTTTTTTTTTTTTTTTTTTTGCGTTTTGCTTCTTTTTTTCAAACCAAATGACACGGAAACACTTAAACAAGTTGGAAAGACCTCTTATTGTTCTGTGAACAATAAATCTCCTAGTTATCATACCCCGCGCTTGAAAACCGGGAGGGTATATAGTAATCGATATTTCCGTCCTTCCGTCCGTCCATCCGTCTCTACCTCCGTCTACAACTCCTCTCATACCACTGAAGGAAATTTAATGAAACTTTCACAGAATCTTTATTACATATTGTCATTGTGCACCTTCTATTTTACTTTTTGATCTGACATATATTTTTGATTTTCCAGAGCAAAAAATGGACACTGCCATTATATTCATATGGGAGGCGGGGGTATCATTTAATGAGCTCATTGATCACAGTACCTCTGGTTATTACTTATCCAACGAATGTTTTTTTGTTTCTGAAGTTATCGAAAAGATTTATAGTTCATACGAATGTACTTCTTAAATGATATTTAGTTAGACCTTGCGTATATGAACTTCGAACCCTTTCGGAGTTATCGCCCCTTTTGCAAGAAATATCTGTTATCGCTACTCCTTCGAAACCGTAAACCATAGAGATATAAAATCATCACCAATGTCTTCTACTAATTAAAGGGACTCTTCAATCTATTCATTGCAAAAGTATTCGGTGACCCTTTCAATGAGTTATTGCCCATGAAACTTTTTGAATTTGACAAATAATTCAAAATTTTCAAAACGGGAAGTCGTAGAGACATGGGAACAACTGCATAAGATTCATCGACCTTTTGCAATAAAATTTATGCAAAGTTCAAAGGTCAAGGTCATTCCTAAAATGAGAAATTAAGCTCTTTTTATATCGCTTTTGTCTTTTAACATATACTTATTGTTTTTGCATCATTAATATGTACTCTTAAAAATATTTCAAATATTTCATTCATGTCCCCTAAGATTAAATATATCCTTTTTAAAGTTTTTGCCCTTGTCCGAAAAACCTTGTTACCGCTACTCCTCGGAAACTTTGACAGGTCAAAGGTCAGGGTCATTTCAATTTTTTTTTTTCATTTTTTCTGTCCTTTAAGACAATTTTGGTTTCTTATTCATGGAATTTAATTTTAAGGAGTCAAATATAAAACAAAATTTAAATTCAAAGAAGGTGAAAAGACCTCTTATCGTTCTGTGAACAATAGGTCTCCTAGTTTAAATAATTATTTATTCAAACGAATGAATATGATTTTTTTTATTCAGCAGAAAAAAATATATATTATGACAGGGCTAAGCGTCCATACTTGTTTTATAATATGGTCAAGATTTGTATAAATTAGACATTAAAGGCTACAATTATGTCGTAGAAAAGAAAATAATAACCGGATTGCAAGTTATCTCTTCCTTGGTTTCCATTTGCTGTTTGTAAGATATCAAATTGCTAAGAAATTTCTCCTGCAATACACATTTATCGAACATATTTCTATGAAAACATTTCTTCATAATCTAACAGAAAAATATCAATAAATAAGTCTGAAAAAATGAAAAGGTATAGTTGACGTTCGTTATGATAGCAAGCTGTTTGTCAATGAAAAATAAATAATGAACCCATCGAAAGAATATTTACACATAACTTTAGTAAATTGTTAATGGGGTTGTTCTTTTTGTAGCAAAAAATAAATTTTTAACCTCCTGCAAAACAAAATTGCTTCCCTGAATACGTTCAGTAAGCCATTTGATATTAAATCAATCTGAAATTACATCATCTGCTAGAACTGTGATCGTGCGTAAAGCTGACTTGTAAATAGGCATATGCCGTATTTGATAATATCATCTACGATATCAGCCTCAGGGAATACCCTAGTTTCGAATCAATATACCTGGCTGCTCTGTTAACAAGGATATCGGTGTGAAATGGTTACACGTGTTCTTGCTGGTTATCTTAAATTACTTGTGTTGACATTTTATTGTAGTTACGAGTATTTGTGTGTGTTTTTATACTGCGCTGACCTCTGCAACTTTTGTAAAGTTTCGCTATCTTACTCTCCTGCATTAGAACTACACAGATATTTTTGTCGCTACCAAAATTAATGTTTGATATTATGTGTCCTTCGACACCGCTAACGAATGATTACGCTGAACAGTGACAGGATTTATATAGGGTCCCTCATATATCGCGAGCGTCCATTTTAATATGGCGGAAAAATTGCATTTACAAATCGTGTTCAGCTTTTGTTAAAGCCTTTCAAAAACACAACATATCTTGCCTGTATTATACCGGCATTATAGAAGAAAACAAAATAACGATGTAAATAAATTATAACTAGGTAAATAAATAATGTAAATATTAATTAGATCCTAAAATGTTTAAACTTAATCTCATTTTCTTCATAAAATCCATACAAGCATTTTTCATCTTCTTTCCTGGATTTGCAGGCATTGCAAAATTCTTAGCTAACCTAAGCCAAGGGCTCAAGTTAGCTTTCCTGATCATATTTTGCCAGGCGTCCGTCAGTCCATCCGTCTGTAAACTTTTTCTCAAATTTCGACGTCTTCTCAAGACCCACTGTGCCAGGAAAGATAAAACGTATGTAGAAATATTCCAAGTTTGTGTACATTCTTAAATGTTCACATCATCATTCCTGGGGGTAGGATTAGGGCAAAATGGACGATTAAAGTTTAATACTGATATATATAGCAAAAAGATTCATCTCAAGAACCACTGAGCCAGGAAAGATGAAAGTCACGTGAAAGCATCCTCAGGAGATGTAAATTTGATTTTATTAAAATAATGATCCCATGGAGTAAGACTGGGCCACGATAGGGGATCAAATTAAAAAAAAATAATATATAAGAAAATCTTTCTAGCTTCTTTTTAGGAACCACTGGGCAAGGAAAAATGAAACTTATGTGAAATCATCTTCGGGTAGTGTATATTCAAGTCTCTTAAATCATGACTTCTAAGGGGGAGGGGGGAGATGGGGCCAAAATGGACCATCAAGGTTTCACAAAGGAATATACAGGAAAAATCTTCTTCAGAAAAATCACTGGTGCCGCTAGGAAAGATGAAACTCATTTGTAATTATCCTCTGGTGGTGTAAATTCAACTTTTTGAGGAAATATTATACATGTACAAGGATTGATCATAAAATAATGGCCCATCTACGAAATTTATAAACAGAATTTGACATGCTTTTGTCTCCATGTTTTTCCCTATCCATTTCAACTAGATTTCCATTCGATTACATCAAATGTTTTAAAGTATTACAAATACAGCTTAAGATTTTGTCTATCTATGCGCAGTAAGAATGCATGATACGGATGCCATAAAACATTCTTTTTCTACACAAAATTTCAGTTCATCTCCCTTCTCTCTCTCTCTCTCTCTCTCTCTCTCTCTCTCTCTCTCTCTCTCTCTCTCTCTCTCTCTCTCTCTCTCTCTATATATATATATATATATCTTTAAATTCGTTCATTTGTTTCCTTTTGAATAATCTTTGCTATATTTTTTTTATAAATTGGATGTTTTGAGTTGTACATGTAGTTATAAAATTATCTGAACTTTTCCAATTGTTAATTCTAAATTTATACTACGTACTGTTAATAAAAATGTAAAGATAAAAAATCACAAAAAAGAATTGAAAATGATACTAACTTTGAAAAAAATCTTTTAAAAAATGTCTCATAATAATCAACAAATTAACCACAAATCATGACTATTTATACAAAAGTAGCTTTTTCACATTAGATTTAATTATAACTCCTTTCCCTTAAAAACCTCGCTTTTTTTTCTAAGTATTTGATTTTTGTCTTTAGAATTTGCATACCAAAGAACTTAACATGAATTTATCAAAATACATACTTTTCACATATTAAATCCGACGGTGAACATGAAGTAGGAATCTTCGAGACAATTATGCGTTTTGACAGAATCATTCTCGTCTTTAAATATTCAATACCCAGTGGTATAAAAGCAATTATAAACATCTGATGAAAAGAATATTATTTTAACTGGGTAAAAGTCGGTGACTCAAATCACATGATTTTAAATCTATATTAGATGTCACAGGTTTTCGAGATCCACTACCTTTCTTCTGTATTCAACATTGGATTTGTGATAAGGAAGTTAAAATTTATCATAATACCTCATTATAAGTATTCTACACGAAATGTTATCTGATTGGTTCTAGGTTATCACGTGATTGGGCCGTAAAAATCCATATTTCACGGCCTTTGGCAAGCTTTCCTTCATATTCCATCTCTTCGGAACACCTAGTGTATTTTCCCGCAAAATAGTTCTCGTTCGTTGAACGAAAAACTCCCGAGAGTAGTAGACCTCACAATAGCCTGGTTTACGCGTCACATAATTGATGATATTGTGTTGACCAAAGAGTTTTATAATAACTTTACGTAAAAAATGAAAGTGAATTTGAGAGCGGTGACGAATTTGAATGTTTATATTTATTTAAAAGGTTTTGCTTGTTTCGGTATAATAAACAATTCATTGCATGAATGTTCGAGAAACATTAAGACTTATTCAGCGAGGAAATATAATATTCCCCTTGGGAGAAGAAGTCGGTGAATATGATTTTTGTGGCTGTATAAGTCTCCATATTTCCCTCACTATCTTGCAATAAATAATATAATAATGTATTAAATTTAAGGACAGATGATACAAACAAACTTTTTTCAAAGAATTTGAAAATAACAACTTGGGTCATGTTCAAATAAATAAAATTAATAACTTTCATCGCGTGGTTTTTTATTTTTTTATTCAAGTTTGCACAAAAATGAAATTTAAAGTGAAAAATGTTTGTATAGATTAATAAGGATGGGTTCAGAAGGGCACATTGTTGAACATCACATAAGATTTACAATATCTTTATATACCAGAAATTTATTATTTGCTTCATTTGCAATGAAATAAGGCCAAAAAAAATTCACCAATCCAAGCATCCATTTTTTTTGGTTTGTATCATCTGTCCTTAAGAGTTGTTGTCAAATTGAAATACTTCATAGTGATATACGAGGGGGTATGAAACATATATAGTTCATGGACCAGCGCCATAAAATTAAAACTGCTTTAGGTACATCAGTGAATTTTAAAATATCTAGTAGGCATATCTTTTCTATCTATATAATAAACCACAAATCATAAATTTAATTTTTTGATAAATTAGAAGTGTTTTATATGCAATGGTATGTCCAGGCGGTGCAACTTCGAACACGACAGTTTTTCGACTTAAATGTAACTGAGAAAAAACCTTGATATGAACATTTGACATCCAAAAGTCCTGTTAATTAGGGTGTGTGTTGAAACACTATATTGTGCCATAAATAATGAAATCATGTTTACCTCATTCTTGAGGTTCTATGAAATTTTATCATAAATTTTACATGAAGTGTCCAAACAAATAAGGCCTTGAAAATGACGTCAAAAAGGGGAAGGTATTTTCTTTTCGAACATCCTAGAAAGATTTGCCCCTGAATGAAAACTGGTATAGATATTATATGTAATGTTTAAACTGGCTGCAGAGAACAAATATGCATCCAGAGAAATAAAAGAAATAAAACCCACCCAGAGAACTTATTTTGATGCAAAAAGATATTCAGAAAGAAAAGGGGTGTTCTGTTAATGTCGTTTTGCAGCCAAGGTGTGAAAAATCATTCACGTCAAAAAATGACGATGATCATGTGTTGTAAATATTATAACTCCAAAAAACAAAAAGATATGCTTGTACAATCCAGCGAAAATGTATCCAAATGTATAAATCAATTTGCAATATTATGGCATTGATAGCCGCTGTTAATGATATTGTAAAGTTGTTTAAAGAAGACGGTTTAGTCCATTGTTCGTCTCCTTGGAATCTCATCAAAATAAGTCTATGAGATAGAAGAATCGGACAATGGAAAATACCGACGTTGTCAGACGTCATGAAACTAAACGGCGCCGGCGCCGGGTGATCATATAATGTCGTTTTTATTCTTAGGATAATTTGGCAAATAATGAACGTATCAAGCTAACTTTTTCAGCATTTCTTTTTATTGTTGTTGTTTTATGTTTCTTATAAATTTTTAAAATCACAGACCTCATAGTACTTATTTTATCGCCCCAGTTCACGAACTTTTTGATAAAAGCTTGTATGATCATATTAAAAAAGAGATTAAATAACATGTTATTGACAGCATAGTTTAAAATCTTTGCAGCGAATGTGCCAATGATACAATGATACTCGAGTGACTTAATGGAATAATATTTTTGACAGTATATGTTAGATTTTCGACTATATATTGTAAGCATCCGACATTGGTAGTATATTTTTTGTCAGCATAGTAAAGTTTCCGCACTACATATTATAGAAAGTGAACTTAATAATATAAAGAGAAGGTTCATGTGATAGGCATCCGACTATGCAGTATTTTATTTGACAGCTAACGAAAGTTTTTGTGCAACATAATATACTAAGTGGAGTTAGTAATATAAAAGATAAAATTGATACTGTAACTGTGATGTTTATTTCATAGAGTTTGAGAGGGTTGTTGCGTTCAACACTTTATCAGCATATTTGAAATAGTTGTTATGCGGCGTTTCATTTGCGAGCATTAGAGTAATTATTGCTCAAAATGATATTGTCCATGCTTTTTTTCAGGGTAATTTCGTATTTTACATGTGTTATAAATATTATTTAATCACGTATAATTTAGAATATTGAGCGCACTCCTCAGCAATTTTAATTTTTTTTTCTTTAAAAAGATGCAATAACTTAAAAAACAATTTCGGTCTTTTATCACATGTATATAGTATAAATATCTTATATCTTTCTTTACATGTAAAAAGATGTCAGTCAGAATTCAACTGCTGGGCTCTTTACAAGGAAATACAAGATTAATAACGTTATCCTTGGAAAATAGTCTGAAAGCATTTCTGAGGGGAAAACATATTGTAGATTTTTCAACTGTAGAATAATGGTCTCCATAAACATTTTCCATACCACCCCATACTATACCAAGTTCAAAGATTCATCCCGAGTAAACACTAGAGCACCACTATCCCCACCGCGTGCGAAGTAATCTTCGTCAAAAGCAGAGACAAGGAATGCCTCACTTGTTTCTCCAAATAATTCAGAGTAACTTTCTGGACTTAAAACTATCCTTGAAGTCCAGCCTGTTCTTGCCCCTTTTTGGTGTACAGTTATATTTATATAATAGTGTTGTATTATGCATGTACTATGCCTAAATAGTAGGCAGGGTTTGACACATGGTGCGACTAATTAAGATTAATATTTCAAAAGGAAGTACTCTTGGAAATTCCCAGAAATGATTTTAAAAGAGATAAAAATCGAAGGTACTTTTTCTTCGAAACTTAAAAAGATATATTTTTGTTTCAGTTAATTGCACACAATTTAGATTTCAAATAAAATAAATTTAACGCTGCATAAATAGACGAAGAATGGGTTAATATGATACATGTACGGGTTGGGCTAACTGAGTGCTTTTCCAATCTATGTATATTTAATCATTGTTATGACATGATTTACGGAACAGGAAATAAAATCAACCATTTAAAATAATGAAAAGAAGGAAAAAAGTAAATTTAGACCTGTTTTTGTTTTCCTTTTTTTTTAGAATTCATTTATAAATTACCACATGAGATAACGATAATCATTAACATAACGCTTTGTATTTGATACTAGCTATATCGATGAGTGGGTATATCAATTTTATATTTTGATATATAAAAGATTTTTTTTCAGTTAGCCTAGCATTTGGGCGTTATAATTCGCATCATGGTGCTCGAGGGGCCTTGAGATTCGGGGCGCATTAAATCTTAGAAGAAAACATATGTAGCGACACATTCGCCAAGTACAATGTACATATTAAAAAAATATTACTGTGCTTTTTTATGGCATGAATTGAGGCCTATAGGATATTTTAGAACTGTTATTCAATTATACATGTACAGCCGACGGACACTTTAGTATACTAACTTACAAGTGCATACGATGTACAAACAGCATAAGCAAAAGCGACATCTTTAACTAAAATTTATTCTTTGTTTTCAAAATATATTATTTATTTTTATAGGTATTTATATAGTTTACTATGTCCAGTTAAAGGACTTAGAAGAAAATCTCATTCTGTGTAAATTAAGCGTCATTAGTATCGAATCAGGAACACTGCGTCGGTAGAATATCTTTATTCGTATGCTAACTTTTGTAAAATTCATATTGATCACAGGTGACAACCAACATTATTTTAATAGTGTAACTAAGATATATAATGATGAACTTATATGCGAAAACCAAAAGTGGTTGTTGCTTGTGAAAGGGTCTAATTTCAGCAAAGATTACTCATTTTCCAACATAATTGAACGATTTTACACAACCATTCGATGTTAAGCGCGTAATAGTGACGTCATAGTTAAAAAATACGTCATGTTTGTACCTGTAGAATTTAGTTCTTGTCTTCCTTACTTCAATGCATAACATCAACAAACGATATAAAAGAAGACTAAAATATCGTATTCCGTACTATGTTCTTTAATTATTGTAGAATTCTTAAGCCCTACATGGTAGGTTACTGCAATGTTGTAAGAACTAATAATTGGATAAATAGTCGAAACTTTCCCTTGGACATCACAATGTTAAATGCAGGTTTTATGAATTCAAGACATTTGCTTGGCTTTAAATATGATGTTATAATGCACGTGCGTCAAAACTGTCTTCCAAATCGAAAATAGTTCATGGAGATCTTGATAATTGAGTGTACAGAATGTCTACTAAAGCAAGTTATTATTTTTGGATTTGAAGCTTATGTCAACTCAGCCAACAACCCCCCCCCCCCCCCCCGACCTAACTGACAACAATATGGGAGCTAACTCTTGAAATGTTTATGCCTAATGATGACCCGGTCCTTATAATCTTGATAGGCTTTGAAAAGAAAATGAGCTTTTATTTGTTGTGGCCCTCTTAGATATTTTTAATGTTGAAAAATTATCCAAAAAGGGAATGCTAAATGGGACATCCAATGGGTAAAAACTTGTCAAAATAGTATTAATTCTTAAATCTTAATCCTTACTTCATCCCCAAGGGTATATTAATGGTAACTACGATGCACTTTTAATATCAACATTCCCAAACTGTACTTTCTGACTTATCATATGGTTCATAATTTGGAAATTACCTTAAAAGCAGATAGCAATTTTTTAATCTAAACAAAGATTATCCAACCTGTATTATTTATCCCATAAATGAATACCTGTAATATTTTATTTGCTACAGAGACAGGTCCACTAAACAAAAAATGATCTAGACCCCACTTAAATTTATACAAATATTCATGAATGATCATGGTTTCCTCACATAAACCCCTTTCAAAATTAAATGCATGCTATTTGTTTATCCCTTGTCACATTTACGGTGTTGTATTGATTATTTGTCTTGTTTGTATTTTAAATTTACTGTGATATTTGTTCTAACGTTGTTCCGTAGTTTCTTTCAGTTTTCCCATTCTGGACCCCTTCGAACACCCTCTTTGGTACCTCTACATTACCTGTATTTATATACCTGAGTTTAGGCTTCCGCCCTTCTTAAAAACCGGCTTTCGAGATATAACAGCACGAGTTCTGACTGACCACTTTTTACTGCCAAAGTTTTGTAAAGTTAAAGTTAAAGTACTGAGTATATTTTAAAGAGTTATTACAGACACTGACTTCTGAGGTGAGTAACATGTTTATTTACATTTTCTTCTCTGTTTTGTTAATTAAACGGTCCTGGGATAACTTTGTTATTTCAAAGTATTTTAATTTTAGTTTATTCGTTTGAATGTTCGTTCGTATGTATAGTTTGTATATTCTATAAATATCATAGTGAGTAGTGTTAATTGAAAGTATCGGCTCTAGTATTGTCGTATTTAGTTTCATTATGATTCTAAACAGTAAAGTAACTATGTAAGTAAAGTTACTGTGTGTAAGTGTAAGTTACATGTAAAATAATGTAATTGTTGTGTAAAAGCATTTAATACAAGTTCTGTAATGCAGCGCTGTGATGTTGACCCCATTATTATTCCATGTTCGTGTATGGTGGGTTATGTGGGTAATAACTTGTATGTAGCTTTGAGTATTCAACTGTGTAACTTAATGTGTTTACAATTGTTGTATTATGTAGGTCCCGTTGGACGTTCTACGTCGTTTTGTGTATGGTGTCAGTGTATGGTGCACAGAGTATGGTGTGATGTAGAAACTTACCGTTGTGTGGACAGACAAGAGCCAGAATACTATGTACAATAAGTTGTCTATATAAATGTGAAAACGTTTTTTTGAGTTTTTCATTATTTGGAGATTACTAGGGAAAGAACCCGCAACAAATGGTGTCAGAAGTGGGATTTCTTCAACATGTAGGATCAAAGGAAAACAACAAGCACAATAATGTCGACGATTGGTATCAAGACGACATGTGGAATCTCTTGGACTTGTGATGTCTGGTACACGTGGTATGTCTAGGATCTCTGGAGCATTGTGGTATTCTAGGATCTCTGGAGCATTTGGGATCAAATCAACAGAATTTCCAATGGTATGGGCTATAATTCCAAAGAGGCAACCCAACGGACAATCAAGATCCAAGATCCTGGAAATTCAGCTGGAAACAGTGCCTGAGGGAACTTTGATCTCTTGACGGAAACCTTTCTGCATGCTCTGGACCTGAACCAAGACATTGAACGGAGTTCCTAGTGTGCTAGTGTTTGCCTTTATTGACAAAATTAACTTTTGTTT
Source organism: Saccostrea cuccullata (assembly GCF_032062105.1). Lineage (NCBI taxonomy): Eukaryota > Metazoa > Mollusca > Bivalvia > Ostreida > Ostreidae > Saccostrea > Saccostrea cuccullata. Next base: position 77,434 of record NW_026938832.1, read on the forward strand.
TCTTGACTTTTGAATATGTAAATTCATGTGAATTTCAAACTTTGATAATTTGAATTTTTTATTGAATTTTGTTTATCAATCAAAGAAACATATTTTGTTGAAATATCACTTGTTTAATTTCCATTCAATTGTTTTCACTGTATTTTGTAGATTAGTTGGTGACCTAGTTATTCGGGACCTGGAGGTCAGCAGTTGACGCTGATATTACGAAATTTCCAAATTCAGCACTTCAGTAAGTTGTGTGTCTGTAAGTAGTTAGCGTTTTCACATCGCGTATCGCGTAAGTAAATAAAAGTGCTTGTATAGTCTAGCAACTAAACTCAGGTGTGTAGAGACCGGTATGTGGGGAAATTTCTAATTTCAGTTGTCTTTTATTGTTTGTCTGTATGATTTTGTGTTTTGTGACTTTTGATCATGGCAGAAGCTTTGAAAGAAATTATTGATTACGGAGTATCGTTAGGTTACAAAGAAGATACTCTTAGAGAATTTGTTAGACACCAGCAGGATATTAAGAGAGAAGAGCGGCTGGCAGAAAGAGAACGAGTAAAAAAGGAGCTAGAGTACCAGCGGATGAAGGAGAAACATGATAAACAGATGCAGCTGCAGCAGCTGACTCATCAACAACAAATGGAAATGCTTCATGAGAAAGAGAAGTTGAAAATAGCAGGGGTTGAGGAGGTAAGTGTTAAGTTCAAAGGTCCAAAAATCCCGGCTTTTGAGGATGGGAAGGATGAAATGGACAGCTATTTACGTAGATTTGAACGATATGCAGAGTTACAAAAGTGGCCAAAAACGTCGTGGGCTATGAGTCTAAGTGCACTCCTTAAAGGTAGGGCTCTCGATATTTATGCATTATTACCAGCAGATGATGCTTTAGATTATGACAAGCTATAAAGATAGCACTTCTTAAACGTTATGAGCTAACAGAGGATGGGTTTAAACACAAGTTCAAATCAGCAAAACCAGAAACGGGTGAGACATTTTCTGTTAGAATGAGTAGTTATTTGCTAAGGTGGCTGAAAATGGGCAAAATAGCAGAAACATTTGAGGCATTATTTGATTTAGTATTACGTGATCAGTTCTTGAATGCTTGTAACAGAGATTTGACCTTGTTTCTAAAAGAGAGAACACCAAAGAGTATACAGGAGATGGCACACTTAGCAGACCAGTATCGGGAGGCAAGAATGACCAACGCTGCGACCCTCAGCAATGTCAAAGGCAACGAATTTCAACACCCAGTAAAGTTTCGTTCTGGAAATCATAAAGACTTTTCAGGTGAGAAGAAAATACAAAATTCAAAGAAGTCATTTGTTCCAAAATCGGAAAGACGTTGTTTTAAATGGAATAGAATAGGGCACATTGCATCAGAATGCAGATCAAAACCGAAGATAGGAGCTGTAACAACGCAAGGACAGAAGGAAATCCATGATACTTCAGCTAGTACAGAGGAACATGCAGCAGAGGTAACATTTGTAAGCACAATGCCAACAGACACTGGAACCAATTCTTTGAATCTTGACACATCAACAAGAGTTTCATCATCATGCTACCAACTGCAACACAACATGCCAGTAACAGCAGGTTTTGTTGAAGGTAAGTCAGTTACGGTACTAAGAGACACAGGATGCAGCGGCATAGTGGTTCGAAGAAGTAAGATTGATGAAGCAAATTTGATTCAAGATAAGTTTCAAACATGTATTTTGGCAGATGGTTCATCTATTAGAGTACCAGTTGCTTCCGTCTTTGTTGACACGCCCTATATTACAGGAACATTTGAAGCATGGTGTATGGAGAAGCCAGCCTACGATCTTATCATCGGGAATGTAGCTAAGGTACGAGCACCTGGAGATCCTGATCCTGAATGGTCAGAGGCAAATGCTGTTGAAACACGTCAACAAGCAAAGGTAAAATTAAAACAGTATCCTCAACTCAAAGTTCCAGAAATACTTAAGGGAAACATCACTCTAGACGAGATTAAACTAGAACAACAGACCGATGACTCACTGCAGAGAATACGACAATGGGCAAGTTCCGGACAAGTGGTTGACAAACGGACTGCAACAATACGATGGTTCATGCTGAACGGATTTGTATATCGTGAATATCAAACCAAGACTGAATCAGGTAAGTCTTACAAACAGCTTGTAGTTCCAAGGAAATTCAGGGAAATTGTCATGAGATTGGCGCATGAGTCAATCATGTCTGGTCATTTGGCGATATCACGCACATCGTCAAGAATTCTTTCTGAATTCTACTGGCCTGGACTACAGACTGATGTCAAGATGTTTTGTCGTTCTTGTGACATCTGTCAAAGGACCATACAAAAAGGTAAGGTTTCTAAGTACCCCCTTCAGAAGATGCCACTTATTGATGTTCCTTTCAAGCGAGTTGCCGTAGACATCGTCGGACCTATGCATCCAATTACCGACAAAGGGAATAGGTATATTCTTACTTTGGTCGATTTTGCTACTAGATACTCTGAAGCTGTACCACTGCCATCCATTGAAACGGAGAGAGTTGCCGAGGCGCTCATAGACATATTTTCTAGAATTGGAGTTCCCGAGGAAATGTTGAGCGATATGGGTTCTCAATTTACATCATCAATTATGAGAGAGGTAAGTCGGCTACTATCGTTAAATCAACTCACTACTACCCCTTACCACCCAATGACAAACGGCTTGGTTGAGAGGTTTAATGGAACCCTCAAACAAATGTTAAAACGTATGTGCTCCGATCGTCCACGTGATTGGGATAAATATATTAATCCAGTATTGTTTGCTTACAGGGAAGTGCCGCAAGAAAGTTTGGGCTTTTCGCCTTTTGACTTAGTATATGGAAGACATGTAAGAGGGCCCATGGGCATTTTAAAAGAGCTTTGGACAAAAGAGATAGACGATGATCAGGTAAAGTCTACTTATCAGTATGTGTTGGATTTACGAGAGAGACTTGAGACAACGGCGGAGATAGCCAGAGAAAACTTGGAGAAGGCCTCTCAACGACAGGCGAGGTTCTACAACAGGTCAACTAGAGCAAGGAGTATGAAGGTAGGAGATAAAGTTTTAGTATTGCTACCCACAGATTCAAATAAGTTACTGATGCAATGGAAAGGACCTTTCAGCATCAAGAAGAAGTTAAACAAAGTTGACTACCAGATTGAAATGAAAGGTAAATTGAAGACGTTTCCTGTAAATATGCTTAAAAGGTACATTGACAGGAATGATGATTCAGGGGAACCAGATCAAGATGATGAAGCTCTAGTCACATCTGCTGTAATTGACTGTGCTGCGGAGGAGGAAGTTGACGAGTATGGCATAGCGAGTGCTAGGAATACCAAAGGTGTGGACATCAACCCAGAGTTATCACCTGAAGGACAGAAAAAAAGGTAACATCACTTTTGGATCAGTTTACTGATGTATTGTCTGATGATCCTGGCTATACCCATTTGATTGAACACGACATTAAGATAAACTCAAGTCAACCAATCAGAGTTAAATCTTATGCAATTCCATTTTCAATGAGGGAAATAGCTGATAAGGAAGTTGAGAAAATGTTGGAACTGAATGTCATTGAACCATCAGAAAGTCCATTTTCTTCTCCAGTTGTCCTTGTGAAGAAAAAAGATGACACTTTTCGTTTCTGTGTAGATTTTAGAGCTATCAATGCATGTTCACAGTTCGATGCAGAACCGATGCCAAATGCAGATGATATCTTTTCAAAGTTTGCCAACTACAAGGTATTTTCAAGGATCGACCTATCCAAAGGCTACTGGCAGGTTCCATTAACATCGTCAGCTAAACCCAAAACAGCGTTTCAGACATCCAAAGGCCTCTTCCAATTTCGAGTGATGCCCTTTGGTTTGGTGACAGCACCGGCGACGTTTTCCAGACTGATGCGTAAGTTGTTGTACGGAATGTCAAACATTGATAATTTTATCGATGATATCATTGTTTTTACAGAGGACTTAGATCAGCATTTGGAAGTTCTTCACGAACTCTTTACCAGACTGAGAAACGCCAATTTGACAGCAAAACCTCCCAAGTGTGCAATAGGGTACAAGAGTTTAGAGTGCTTAGGCCATATCGTAGGTGAGAACCAGTTAAAACCGAACCCAGACAAGGTAAGAGCAATTCAAGAGGCGCCAGCGCCAAGCACTAAACGTCAGTTAAGATCGTTTTTAGGACTCCTTAGTTTCTACAGGAAATTCATTCCCAATTTTTCATCTGTTGCACTACCCCTCACTGATCTGACAAAGAAGGGGTCGCCAAATAAAATTATTTGGAATCAACCTCAGGAAAAATCATTTCAAACACTTAAGGCAATGCTTTTGAAATCGCCTATTCTTAAACTGCCAGATTTATCAAAACAGTTCATTCTTCAGACTGACGCATCGGATAGGGGAATTGGAGCTGTACTGATGCAGTTTGATGAGCATAGTGGTTTGAAACTTCCGGTGGCGTATGCAAGTCGAAAATTGAAAGACAGTGAAAGTAAGTATTCTACAATCGAAAAAGAATGCTTGGCAATTGTTTGGGCAGTCCAAAAGTTCCATCTGTACCTGTATGGACGCGAGTTCCTCATTGAAACAGATCATCAGTCGTTGATTTATTTGAACAAAGCCAAAGTTATCAACGCTAGGATCATGAGGTGGGCTCTTGGTCTTCAATCATATAGATACCGAGTTATCGCCATTAGGGGAAGGGATAATCAAGGAGCAGATTATCTTAGTAGGCAGTGATGACTTAAAATGTCAATTTGTGTAAATACGAACTCTTGTTTTTAATCTTTCGTAAATGTGTGTTCTAAAGTATTAGCATACTTTTCCATAAGGGGGAGGTATTGTCACATTTACGGTGTTGTATTGATTATTTGTCTTGTTTGTATTTTAAATTTACTGTGATATTTGTTCTAACGTTGTTCCGTAGTTTCTTTCAGTTTTCCCATTCTGGACCCCTTCGAACACCCTCTTTGGTACCTCTACATTACCTGTATTTATATACCTGAGTTTAGGCTTCCGCCCTTCTTAAAAACCGGCTTTCGAGATATAACAGCACGAGTTCTGACTGACCAATTTTTACTGCCAAAGTTTTGTAAAGTTAAAGTTAAAGTACTGAGTATATTTTAAAGAGTTATTACAGACACTGACTTCTGAGGTGAGTAACATGTTTATTTACATTTTCTTCTCTGTTTTGTTAATTAAACGGTCCTGGGATAACTTTGTTATTTCAAAGTATTTTAATTTTAGTTTATTCGTTTGAATGTTCGTTCGTATGTATAGTTTGTATATTCTATAAATATCATAGTGAGTAGTGTTAATTGAAAGTATCGGCTCTAGTATTGTCGTATTTAGTTTCATTATGATTCTAAACAGTAAAGTAACTATGTAAGTAAAGTTACTGTGTGTAAGTGTAAGTTACATGTAAAATAATGTAATTGTTGTGTAAAAGCATTTAATACAAGTTCTGTAATGCAGCGCTGTGATGTTGACCCCATTATTATTCCATGTTCGTGTATGGTGGGTTATGTGGGTAATAACTTGTATGTAGCTTTGAGTATTCAACTGTGTAACTTAATGTGTTTACAATTGTTGTATTATGTAGGTCCCGTTGGACGTTCTACGTCGTTTTGTGTATGGTGTCAGTGTATGGTGCACAGAGTATGGTGTGATGTAGAAACTTACCGTTGTGTGGACAGACAAGAGCCAGAATACTATGTACAATAAGTTGTCTATATAAATGTGAAAACGTTTTTTTGAGTTTTTAATTATTTGGAGATTACTAGGGAAAGAACCCGCAACATCCCTAGAATTCCTGTATAAGTGATCTATTTTAAACCCAAACCATATACTTGACCCACCAATTCTATATACTATGACTGAACTAAGTTTGCAGAATTCCACAGCACAACTTTAAAGGATACTGATCTTCATAAAAGTTTCTACCTGAATGACCTACCGATCCCAGAAAGTTCAGCTTGCATGCATTTTAGTAAATAATGTTTAAATATTATGTAAGGGGGTATATATGCACGTTTCCGATTTCATACTTGTGATTTTTTAGACGTTGTTACTTACCTCTATAGTTTATTGTCGGCAAAGGCTTCAAAACGGAAGCTAAATGATAGAGCGAAGGAATTGTTCTGATCAAAATACAAACATTCTGGATCAAACTGACGAAAGCGATATGAACATTTTAACTCAAATTTATAAAGCATTTTGAAAATACTTCAAACTAAAAATATATATTAATTGTAAATCACACAAGTAAACAAACAACTCTCTTTTAGCATTACATATACATGGCACATTGTTTACATCCTGAAATGTATTCATTTTGACCTGGTAAAAATTGGACAACTCAAATAGGTTTCTTGACTTCTGATTGTCTACTTCAAATTAAATTACAAACTTTATGCCATGAAATAAAATCTACCAGGAAGTTAATTTTGACTCTGTACTGTCTCGGTACTTTGATTTTTATCTTTTCTTGAATTTCTAGGTGTACTTGGTATTTGGTGACCATTGGATTTTTACAAGAAGCACTGACTTCTACAGTTTACGTTTACTTGGACATTTAAACTTGTATCATGTAAGGAAGTACAGAATTGATAATACATAAGAAAACCTTTCTTGTGGTCATGGGTATGGTGTTAGGGGCACTAACATGTGAAAACCGGGAGCTGAGGGTAGGATTGTTTTCGTTTTCTTCAAGGACAATTTATATGTGCATTGAAATAAACGTTATTTCTGTTTTATTAAATGTTGAGCTAAATATTTATATCGTAAAGGAGCTACCGTACATAGCCCTAGTGTAAAAGTAAGCGTCAACTGTAAAAGTCAGGGCTCCTCGTAAAAGTCCATTATCCAATGTAGAAACATTGCTGACTGGCTGAGTTTAGATATTTGAACATTTTAGTATTATAGCAACAAATAACCATGTTTTACTTCAGCGATTCTTGATCTGAACGTATTGTTTACATACAATGTATTGGCCCAGTGTTAATTGAATTTAGTGGTACCCCGTCCTATGACAGAGTATTATTTGTACCTGTTGATTGGCTAGAAATTGAGGTCTCCACCCAGGCGCTTATCTCCTATTTCCGTCGCATATTGATTCCTCCGGATCAAACATGGGATTTGATTCTTCCGAAATGTCTTTTATTCTCTCTCTCCATCTTGTCCTACCGTTCACGGTAACTCTAACGATAGAGCGCTCGCTTCGTGAACGGGAGGTCGTGAGTTTGCATCTCGGCCACGACTGACCTAAGTCGATAAAAATGGGTAGCAACTGTTCCCTCGCCATGCATTCGACCCTTTGAAGTGAAAGTTGCGGGTCTTTTGGATGAAACCTCAAAAACCGAGGCCCCGTGTCAGCAGCAGGTGTTGGCACGATAAAGATTCTTCACTGCTCAATTGCCCTGATCGCCGAGTAAAGGTAAAAAATCTGAATCCCTTCACCGGCATACGGTGAAGTCTCCATATGAGTGAAAAATTCTCGAGAGGAACGTTAAACAATATACAATCAATCAATCAATCCATCTTGTCCTTATAAGCGACATGCTTTTTAAGATTGCTTAAAGTTATTCGAAGATACAGTCCCTGAAACGTTCTACTTTCCTATTTTTCCGTTCGCTCACCGTTCGTTCAGAGATCGTTCACTGTTCGTTCAGAGTGCGTTCACCGTTCGCTCTTCGTTCACGATATTGCGTTCACCGTTCACCGTGCGCTCGCGTTCATCGTTCACAAAACGTTCACCGTTCGCTCTTCGTTCCGTTAACTTTGCATTCACCTTGCGTTCACCGTTCACTTCTCGTTCACTCCTCATTGTCATTTGGAACTCCGAAGTGAAAGGATTCATCTTTTTGATGGAAAGGATTTACATGTTTTTTTTTTAATTAAATAACTCAGACATCGTGTTTGAAGAATAATTATTCTATTGCAAAAATTATCTATGATATTTATTTTTCTAATATTTTAACTCAGTTGTTACTTATTTCATGAATTTTCCCTGGAAAATAAAAAAAAAGTTAAGTACCTACATGTATGTAAAACGATGCTAAAATATACAAATCCACAAATGCTTCACGCACGTCATCAATTTGTTGTAATTTCAAAGAGGACAAATTATTAATGGATGTATAATAATTAATCCAAGTTTTTTACAGGACAAGAATACATAACAAAAAATTATTTCTACAGTAACACGTATTTTAACTACATGTAGGTTTGAGAATTATGAACAGTACTGTTAATTAAATATATTTGAAGCTTATTAAACTGATGGTGTGGTTTTAAATTTTGAAAAACCAACTGTTTAAAATAGTCTATTATTAGAGAAGGAAAATTCCTTCCTTCATCGTACCTAAACATAATGCTTAAATATATGTTTGCTATTCAGTATAATTAACACCCCCCCCCCCACCCCCTCCGGTGCCTTTTCTCCTGAAATAAAATTCTTATTGAGTTTTTTTCAGTATATATTGATTAATATTCAATTTGTATTGTAACACAAGAAAATCAATCTTAAAACAACATAAAACAGTCCTTAAACTATAGTATTTTAGAATAAACTTGTGCCGACATTAGTATTTTAAATTGGCAGGGAATATGTTTCAAATTCAATTGAAAACGTAATCCTTCCAAGTAAATATTCGAATTTTTTTTTCCTGCAGGAATGCAAAAAACAGATCTAGAAATGATAGGGAAAAATATTAAAACTTCTTGAAATACTAAGTGACTCTTTGCCTTCGGCATGTTCGGTGAAACGCGATTTCCACACCTCCACTGTGTCGAATTATTTTGATTGACAGCACAAGCACGCTACTAGCACGGACTTCCTGTGAACTGTGTGAACTTGATGATGTAATATAAAAGCCAATGATTACTGTCAAATGGATTTGTTAATCTAAAAAAAGATTACCTTTGCTGCTTCGAATGATGATTCGAAGTTAGCTAAAATAAATGTCATAAAAGAATACAAAAGGCAAATAAATATAGCATATTTTGCATAAGAATTTAAATAAAACGAGAGTTTTTATGCAGTACGATGACCTTCAATGTCAACAGATAATTGTGAATTTAAAAAAAAAAATTCGTTATTTTACTCAGAATTGCTAGGCATGGAAATATATATGTATGGCTGTTTCAACCGCGTACAATGTAATTAATTCATTCTATAAGTAGTAGTTTTATCTTCAGAAGTCCACATTATTTTATTAATGAAAAGAATAAGCATTTTTACTATATGAATAGATTAATTTTATATTTAATCTACACGCGTTCGGAAATAAATATACATGTTTTACGGCAAATAAAATCGTGTTTAATATAAAAATATCGATTTAAAACAAAGGTACAATTATGTACAGAACAAAAATGTTTTATTATTTATTAATTTATTTATTGTTTATTTATATTTAAGCACCTGAAATTAGAATTATAGAATAATAGAATAATATCAATGCAAGGAAAAGATCGGAGGCATTCCGAAAAAAATCGTTCATCTTGCGTTAACCATGCGTCCACCGTTCACTTTGCGTTCGCGCTCCGTTTGCGTTCTGCGTTCACTCATCGTTCACCGTTCACACATCGATCACCAAGTTGCGTTCAGCGTTCGCACGTCGTTCACCCACCGTTCGCTCTGCGTTCGTTCAGCGTTCGTTCACCGTTCAGGTGGGAAAGTAGAACGTTTCAGGGACTGTAGCTATGAATGCACAACTGAATAATGTCAGTACCGACACAAGCATTAGAGCATGCTGCATTTTGTCACCAAATTATCTCCGAAAATCCAAAAAATATTAAGCAATCCAAATCGTTTTAGGTTTCAAAGATATTCTGAAGCGTTAAAATCACTGATTATTTAAACTTACTAACACTCTGTCCTTTACTTTACCATTATTTAAAAGAAATAGCTCTGTATTTTTTAACTGTCTTCTGGTATTCGGCATTGATAGGAAAAAGATGTGTCACTGTCGTGATCCCGTGCCGGATTGGACAAAACAAGATGGCGGCGGGAACAAATCGAAAAAGGTAGGTACCTGAGATTTCGGTAAATATCCCCCGTTAACCGTCAGATAAGCTTGATTCGAAGATACTGTCGAATTGCTAGTAAAATGTTTATTAGTGTGTTTAATTGCTACTTTTCCTATCGTTCCTTAAACTTGAACATTTAACGACTGAAGACTGCAGAATTTCTCCGATTGAGTTTGAAGCGGCATAAAGTTGTTTTTTTCTTCGATTTTGACAGTTTTATGCATCCAGCAGCAGGAGAGTGGCTAACAAATGATACTCTGGAGTAATTCTGACCTGGTGTTATATGTTTATTTGTTATAACCCGTTTTATTACAAAAATATTTCGATTTAAAAATGTTGACACGTGCTGGATTGGAATCGGTTAATTTTAATGGAAATTGTGCCGGATTAGACTGCATTTTTGGTGCCGGATTGGATGATGTTCATGATAGTCATTTATGTAATAACTTTTTTCTCTTTTATTTTTTAAGCTATGGATGCATAGTTCAATGCAATACCAGGAGGAATTTAATAAAGCTTATCTAAGCATCTGCACTCAGGAGTTTTGTAGAGATGACACTACACAAGCACATAAAAATTGACCATGAAGCAGCAGAGAGGTAGATGCATTATCTCCGGCAGCTGCTACAGA